>NC_084978.1:2652865-2759129 GCF_963691925.1 Scomber scombrus | reverse complement strand
ACACCTTTTCCCTGCAGATCTCCTGTGTGCTTAATAATTAAATCTATTAATCTTAATAAATATGAAGCCTGCTGAAAAGATTATTTACCTTCAATAATAAAAAAAAAAGATTATTCATGCAGAAATGAGATATTAGGAATTTCTTGAAAGGCTCATTATGGAGAGCATTGATAGAAAAAGAAACATGCACGACTAAAAGCTTCATAAATGTCTCTGAGAACAATGTTAGTATTAAAATGTGTTTTAGTTCAGTGAACTGGAGTCTGAACTAACTCTGAAATCTGCTGTTACACATTACAACTGTGTAAACCTAATGTTTTAAATCTTGGCAATATCATTTTGTTTGTTTTGTAATGCTGAATATATTTTTGTTATGGTTAGATTCATTTTTGATGGTGATTTTCTTTTTCCAGTCTGAATAAAGAAGCCATAACTTTAAAAAAAGAGAGAAGCAGAAATCAGTACACTCAGTGGCATGCACACACACACACACACACACACACACACACACACACACACACACACACACACACACACACAGCGGCCTCAGTACCCATCAGATGAAGGCTGTGACAGTTTTTGACAATTCTAACAAAAATTATTCATTTATCTGCTTCACATCTCGCTGATGCAACCTGGAGAAAGACGAGTTCAAAGGATGTTGTCAGAATGACAAAAAAAAAAAAGAGAAAAAAAAAACAGGCTGAAAAAGGAATAATTCAGTGTTGGAGGACGTCACATTTGTGAAACTCATCAGTCGCTACTCTTTCACATTTCACAGCAATTCAACAGTTTCTCCTGTTTTTATCATGATTAATCAAATTGCGCCTTACCATCACAGTAGCTATAAACATATTGCACATTGTATTATTGCATAGTTCTTGTGTCCTCAATCAAACTATCTACTTATTATCAATGATTGCGCAATCACAGTTAACTGATTACAGCTGCAAAATTGTTACTACTATAAAGATAAGTAGTAGATATCATATGCAGTTATTTTGCAGGAAGACATTGGGAGCAGCTTTGGCTCAGCAGGTAGAGCTGGTCGTCAGCTATAGATCAGATGATCGGTAGTGTGATTCCTGGCTCTGTTCCCGGTGTCCTTGTGCAAGATATTATGTGATCTGTATCTGAATACATGCTTTTACATTTACACCTGGTGTTAATAAAGGTTTGTATTACCTTTGATTCTGCCTCCATGTTTCACTCAAATGAAGAAATGAAAGATCAAATAAGGAAGAGGTGACTGGATAACATGAGGGAAATTCAGTACCTATATATGGCAACAATAAATAAATAAATAAAAAAATGATTAAATCTGCAATAAAAAACAATAAAATAATTTATTGCAATAACACAAACCACAACTGGCCAGTTGAAATGCAGCAGAGGATCTATATGAAATGTCACCTCTGTCACTCTACTGTCAGTGGTCGGTGTAATAAAGGTGAAAATACCATCAAAATAATCATAATGAAAAAAGCAAAAAAAAAGCATATGTGTTTTTTATGATCAGACGATAGCACATCCATCCTCGACAACATTCATCCAAACTAGAATAAAAGCAGATGGATCCAAGCAGAGGTTGTTCAAAATGAATCCGTCAATCAAATAAAACATTGATTGTATTATTTTACGGCTGTTTGAAAGTTTCTGTTTCTGCTTCTGTTGCCGGTTTTCTTTTCTTGTTTTTTTTCTCACATATCTGCTGTTTTGCACGTCTCATTCAACAGAGATTCATTATTATTCTCTTCTACTAAAAAAAAGAAAAGTAAAAAAAAAAGTCTGAAAGCTTAAGTTATTTGGAGGCCAAAGTCTAGACAGAAGGACGAATATCAATTAATATTAGAAGGATGATGTGAGGAGAAATATTACACACATTACTACATGTTTAACCCTCCTGTTGTCCTCAGGTCAAGGAAGGAAAGAAAGAAAGAAAGAAGTAAGGAGAGAAGGAAGGGAGGAAGGAAGTAAGGAAGGAAGTGAGGAAAGAAGTATGGAAGGAGGAGGGAGCAAAGAAAGAGGAAAGAAGGGGAAGAACGAAGGAAAAATTAAAGAAAGAGGAAGGAAGGAAAGAAGGAACAGTCAAAAGAGATGGGGTCAATTTGACCCGGGAGGACGACAGGACGGTTAAATCAAATTGAATATATTTATTGCACATGTACTGATGTTTTATCTCCACTATGTTTGATAATTATGAATCTTACCATATAAACTTCACTGTGATAAATTTAGCCTGATTCATGGGTTGTGAAGGCTCCTTCGAATGCAGCCTTCAAATGCAGCCTTCTTTTCCCTCTTTTACGAGGATAAATCGCTACTATCCTTCACGGCCTCCAATATCCCAAGATCTTTTGCGCGCCGCTGCTCAATCCCGAAAGAAATCTGCAGCCGACGGAGCCGCTTCTCCTCTTCCTCCAGAACAAGGAAGATTACAAATACAATCAAAAATGGCTCTGGCTCAATCAGTTTTTAAACTTTCTTTCTGCTCTTTCACCTCCTTTTGTTCTTTCTCTCTTACTTTCGCGGGCCTGGGCTTCAGGAATCGTGACGTAACTGTAAGGGCGGGAACATCTGGTGACATAACCAGGAAATCCTCCGAAGGCGAGACCGTCCCATTTAACAACGGTTGATGCTTCCTTCGGAGGGTTCGGAGGGTTCGGAGGGAACGCCGAAGGACGCATCAACCGTTGTTAAATGGGCCTTTGAAGGCCGGGTCCTTCGAGGATGCAGCCCTTGTATTGGGACACAGCTTATGTACTTACTTGTGTAGTGTGCATATTTCAACAGCTTAGTGTTTTCTCAAATCAAACTGGAAATGGCGATTAATAAGTTAGCAAGCTATTGTTATTATTCGCGATGCCATATCATTACAGACTGCTAAATTAACCCAATAAACCTACTGATGGCTTATATCTGACAACAGTATAGTGGTGCTATGTATAATTTGTACAATGCAGCGATTAGGGCTGAGTATCTGTACACGATACCTTTGTTTTGTCCTCCGTCTTTATCTTTCTCATGCTTATATATATCAATCCCTCCACTTCAGCTAAACCTTTCAGACTAAACAATGCATCATATCTTCTCACAAACCCCATATATGAAGCTTTATTTGTGCCTTGCTCTCATTTTACTATGTAAACACAATGAGTAGGCGACTGATTAGACGCACTCAGAGCTAGAAAATATGACTATTTGTATGAATTTGCTCAGTGTTCTTCAATTTAATGCGATGCGTATCAAATGATGTACTCAATTGGTATCTGTATCACTTTAAGGGTAGTTGGATTGGTACTGGTATCATCATGTTTTGAACTATACCCAGCCCTATACTGTCTTCTCCTCTTCTTCCTACTTTCATTCATGATTGAAATGTCTCTTCAACTATAAGACGGACTGCTATGAAATGTACTTCAGACGTTCGTGTCCCTCTCTCAGGATGAATCCTTTGCTATACTTACTTGTGTAGTGCGCACATTTCGACAAGGTAGTGTTGTCTCAAATCAAACCAAATCATTACAAACTGCTAAATTAACCCAATAAACCTACTGATGGCTTATATGTGACAACAGTATAGTGGTGCTAAGTGCATGAAAACACTTATATAATTTACATTTGTGTAGTTACAACGTCCACAGTCGCCATTTCCTGTTTGAAAAGTGGTCCCTCCCCTTCTGCTACAGAGCCAAGATGGCGACCGTTGAGGGTGAGAAGTGTCCATAGTTACACACTCAACTTTTTGACCTGTTTTGAGTGAAACCATCCATCAGTGTACTCATAGAGCTGCACTTATGTACTGCACTCAAAATATTAAGAAGTACAAAAGAAGAGATTTGAGACACAGCATTGGTCTTTGGGAATGTGAGCAGAGAATTTGCTGTTAGCTGTTTTTAAAAAAAAAAAGGTTAAAATGGTTTGTTAGAGTGGAGCAATATTGCCACAGTACTTCAGATGGGAACAAAAGCAGATAAGGATGTTTACTGGAAGAAGCAGCCTCACTGAGATGGTTCCAAGGTAGAAAAAAAGGTAACAGTTTTTTTCTTCTGTGTGCATACTACAAACTAACTGTGTGCCGTTGTGCCATGCTCTGAGCATTAATAAAGTGTGACAGCACTGTAAGAAGATCGTTGTCTCGTTCCTCTTTGTCAGGGTGGAATTGCAAAATTGCCACGACAATGCTCAGAATAATTCCTGCCTCAAACACTTGCAGCTGGTGTGTTTTCAAGTTCTGTATTTAAGAGACTTTTTTTTTTTTTTACACAAGCACATTTTTTCTTAGTCACAAGAGAATGAAGCGCTTCTGTGTATATATGTGTGTGTGTGCGTGCGTGTGTGTGTCGTTTGAAACTCCTCATAATCTGCCCTCAGAGGTATTTCCACAACAAATTAGACTGCCACGTTTCATGTTTTTAATTACAGTTTGCCCTTCAGATCAGGACTCAGTTTAGCAGTCCTGCGGGATTTCACACTGTCCAATAATAATTCCTCTCACTTTCTGTCACACGCATATTTTTATACCCGCTGGCAGCCAGGCTGAAGCAGTGAAGTGGGCCCTTTTTTTTTTGTGTGTCAGTCTAACATGTAAGACCGGAGTGAGACATCTCAACAACCACAGGCTGCGTTTTCATGACATTTGCTGTAAAAATTCATGATCCCCAGAGGCTGAATTGTGGATGTTATTGTGACGTCTTGACCTTTTTATTCTAGCTCCACCTTTTAGAAGAGATTTCACAGTCGGTGCTCTGTAATGAGCACTGCGGCCTCTAGAGGGCGCCAACAGGACTTCAGACTATATTAACCCTTCTGTTGTCCTCGAGTCAAGAAAGGAAGGGAGGAAGAAGGAAGGAAAGAAGGAAGGAAGGGAGGGAGGAAGGAAGAAAGAGGGAGGAAGGAAGGAAAGGAGGGAGGAAGGAAGGAAAGGAGGAAGGAAAGGAGGGAGGAAGGAAGGAAGGAAAGGCGGGAGGAAGGAAGGAAGGAAAGGAGGGAGGAAGGAAGGCAGGAAGAAGGAAGGAAAGGAAGAAAAGGGAGGGAGGAAGGAAGGATGCAAGGGAGGAAGAAGGAAGGAAAGGAGGGAATGAAGGAAGGGAGGAACGAAGGAAGAAGAGAGGGAGGGAGAAAGGAATAGAGGAATGGAGGAAGGAAGGAAAGAAGGATAGAAGAAGGAAGGAAGGAAGGAAGGAAGGAGGGACCGTAAAGAAGGAGGGAGGGAGGAAGGAAGGAAGGAAGGACAGAAGGAAGGAAGAAAGCGGATGGAGGAAGGAAAGAAGAGAGAGAAGGAAGAAGGGAGGAAGGACAGACGGAAGGAAGGAAGGAGAAAGAAAGAGAGAAGGACGGAGGGAGGAAGGACAGACGGAAGGAAGGAAGGAAGGGAGGAAAGAAAGAGAGAAGGAGGGGAGGGAGGAAGGACAGGCGGAAGGAAGGAAGGGAGGAAAGAAAGAGAGAAGGAGGGAGGGAGGAAGGACAGACGGAAGGAAGGAAGGGAGGAAAGAAAGAGAGAAGGAGGGGAGGGAGGAAGGAAGGACGGAAGGAAGGAAGGTAGGAAAGAAGGAACTGTCAAAACAGACGGGGTCAATTTGACCCGGGAGGACGACACAAAGGTTAAAGGAGACGTCTGGTGATATTCTATATTTCTCTTACTGTCAATTGATGCTAATAGCAAGTAATATGCGTTTGATTATTCTTCTATAAAACGATGGATGTAGATGTAAGGAACGTCGTATTTAAGTTTATGATCTGCTTGTTCAACACTTGTTTAATGAATTGCTCGTACCGTCTCCCTTACTGCCAGATTTAGTTGTACGAGGCGCTAAAATACAGAGAAGCTAAGTGAAAATTGGAGGAAATAAATGTATGGGAGAGATGTTAAAGATGCATGAGAGAGAATGAATTATTATGCAAAAGAGGTTGAAGATGTTGAAGGCGTTGAAGGTACGTGGCATGCAATGCACCTACCAACGCAGCCACAAGGGTTTAATTCACACCTTTATTTAAACAGGTAGTGTCGTTGAGATAGACGGTCTTTTTCACGATAGACATGTACAAAAATATAAACATACAGTTTATGCATAGACAGATAATTTACATACATACATTAGAATACATTAACATTATAATTCATACATTTATATAACACACCTTAATGCCATGTCCACTGAAAATAAATATGATGCTTTATGTTACTTTAACGTTATGGTAACTTAACTAGATTGGACTGTCAACCTGCTAGCAACAAGTAGGAAGAAGTAGGGAACTCTTATTTTAAAAGGCCCATCTTTTTGAAGAACTGTCTCACAGTATAACTCGGTATCTCTTGCTTGTTTATCATTATTCTTAAGCTTTACTCAGCTTCTGTCCACTTTGGCACCTCATATTTGTTGCGCTTGTCGGCAATGAGCAGTTGAAGCCCACGCTGGAGAATTCACAGCTGCAACACATTGGCTCAATTGGACATTATACAGATTCTGTAGTAGGAGCTGGAAGGGTAAAGTCTGGTCCAACAGATTCAGGCATTTGTATGCAAAATATCACGGTTGCAGTGCATGTATGAAAGGACAAAAAACTACAATTCCCCGCTTGAGCCTACCATAGACTGTATATAAGAATTGGACGTAACATCCGTGACGTCACCCATTGGTTTGTGGACTGCTGCTCGGAGGCCAATAGTATCGGATCTGAGCAGCGCCATCTTCAAAATTTCCGGTGCATGCTGGGTAAAAAAAACAAAACACGGATTCTACTTATATGGGCATCAGGAGGAGCATGAGGCGCCCTCCTGAACCTGTGAACCAATCAACCTGTCAATCACGACGAAACCACGCCCTAATGCATACCCTGCTTTTATCGTAAATATAAAATCAGGGAGGCCAAAATGTCCCAAATGAACATCATACTGCATTGAAGAAGGCTTTAAACTAGCGATTGATACCATAAACACATTTGAAAACGTTTACTGAGGTTAGAAATCAAATGAGAAGTTGGTGAATTCTCCATTGACTTGTATAGAGACGGAAGTCCTTTTGACATCAAAACGGTCGCCCCCTGGTGGCCTTTTGATAGAATGCAGTTTTAAGATACTTTCCGCGTTGGCCTCATTTCAGAGGACCGGAACTCCCGCCTGGAGCCTACTTTAATATATGTTTTTAATGACGAACAGTGCTATGCAAAAGTTTTACGCACTAAAATTAAGGTGAGGATGCTTTCAGAAATAATGCTGTTAAACTGTTAAAAACCTGAACACAGTTTTTCAGGTACAGTTGTTCCAGTATCTTGGAGAAGTAGCCACTGTTTGTCTTCTGTGGATTTCGGCATCTCAGCTGCTTCTGTCTCTACATGTAATGCCCTTGTTCCTCTTAGCGATGAAAAAAAAACAGTAGTTCTTACGACTCTATATGTGTGAATGTGTGTTTGGGTTGCTGTCACGCTGCTGAATAAATTTGGGACCAACCAGACGGCCCCCTGATGGTGAAGCATTATGGATAAACATAAAGCTTTGGCACAGTGCTGTATTATTTTGGATCTGAGAGGAACCGAAAAGAAAAGTCAGAAAACATTGAGAAGACAAACTTTCACATTATTGGTCTTTTTATAAGATTTTTTTTTTTTTGGCAGAAAGAAAAAATAATTGAATATAATGCCAGCTGTATCCTGGCAAAGTATTATCAGTGTCTTGATGAGTCAGTGCATCAAGATACACTGCTGTTTTGTTGCCTCCTGGCTTTGACGCACAACATCTCTTCAGAAAATTAGTAATTTTTGTCAAACTACACCCATAGATATAGAAATAGAAACCGTACAAAGGACTCCAAGACGGTGAGGGATCATTTGAATACATATTCTCTCCTTGGCATCCTGTCAACAACTTAACAGATGCCTCTTTTATAATGGTGATCTACGGAGGATGAATGCTGCTAAAGGGTCAAACTGCCACCAAGACGGAGTAGTGCTAATGTATCAGCCCAATTAACACCTCTATTATACATTATACATTGTTTTACTGTTGTTTGCACATCTGCAGGTGCTTCAACTGATTCCAGTGTAGAGTTACTTATATTTAAACCTTTGTGTCATCCTCCCGGGTCAAATTGACCTCGTCTGTTTTGACTGTTCCTTCTTTCCTTCCTTCCTTCCGTCTGTCCTTCCTCCCTACTTCTCTCTTTCTTTTCTTCATCCCTCCTTTATTCCTTCCTCCCTCCTTCCCTCTTTCCTTCCTCCCTTCCATTCCTTCCTCCTTTCCTTCCTTCTTCCTCCCTTCCATCATTCCTTCCTTCCATCCTTCCATCTTTCCTTTCTACCTTCCATCCATCCTTCCTTCCTCCCTCCTTTCCTTCCTTCCTCCCTCCTTTCCTTCTTTCTTCCTCCCTTCCTCCTTTCCTTCTTCTTCCTCCCTTCCATCCTTCCCTCCTTCCTTTCCTTCTTTCCTCTGTCCTTCTTTCCTTCCTTCCTCCCTCCCTCGTTCCTTTTTTCTTCCCTCCCTCCAGCCTTCCTTCCATCCTTCCATCTTTCCTTCCTTCCTTCCATCCTTCCTTCCTTCCATCCTTCCATCCTTCCTTCCTTCCTTCCTTCCTTCTTCCTTCCTTCCTTGACTCGAGGACAACAGGAGGGTTAAACATCTTATTTAATCAGCTAATCTTATTAAAATGAATGTAAGGCAGTGTTTAAACATGCAGTGTTTACCCAAGGAGTAACTGTAGTTAAACAGACCCGAGGATATCTACTCTGCTGAGCTTTTACAGGAGACATTAATAAATAAAGAAGACTGCACTTTTCAAATGATAAAATACAGCATTTTATTATAAAGTGCCAAGTCTTAATTATGCCATGCTGTCACTCCGAGGAGCTCGTGGTGGCTCATTTCAGTTAAAGCTCTTTCTCTCTTGTCTGGTTGAACTCGGAGTCACACACGTTGAAAGCTTGCTTTTTCACACCTCACCTCAACACTACGCACTACACATTACTCACTAACATTTCATTTATAAAATTTTAAAAACACTCTAAGAAACTTGCTGCCGGGAATGAAAACACTCATATTAACAATTTAAGATGGGATCATACTGGAGGAAAGTGAGAAATGACTGTAAGATAATGTAATGTAATAATAAAATGTCTCTTTTTCCTTGAGGTAATTTAACCCTCCTGTTGTCCTCGAGTCACGGAAGGAAGGAAGGAAGGAAGGAAGGGAGGAAGAAGGAAGGAAGGAAAGGAGGGAGGAAGGAAGAAAGGAAGGGAGGAAGAAGGAAGGGAGGAAGGAAGGAAGAAGGAAGGAAGGAAAGGAGGGAGGAAGGAAGAAAGGAAGGAAGGAAGGAGGTAAGGAAAGAAGGAGGGAGGGAGGAAGGAAGGAAGGAAAGAAGGACAAAGGAAGGGAGGAAGGTAACGGGGAGGAAAAAAAGAGAGAAGGAGGGAGGGAGGGAGGAAAAAAGGAAGGAAGGAAGGAGGTAAGGAAAGAAGGAGGGAGGGAGGGAGGAAGGAAGGAAGGGAGGTAGGAAAATAGGAAGGATGGAAGAAGGGAAGGAAAGAAGGAGGGAGGTAGGAAGGAAGGACAGAAGGAAGGCAGAAGGGTGGATGGAGGAAGGAAGGAAGGACAAATGGAAGGAAAGAAGGGAGGAAAGAAGGAACAGTCAAAACAGACGGGGTCAATTTGATCCGGGAGGACGACACAAAGGTTAATGTTCTTACATATTTCAAATATCTATTACAAATATAGAGATATGCAGGATTTGCTTTTTACTAGTGTTGAAAGTGTTTTACTGGAGTCGAAACTATTTAATTAAGAAATAAAATGCAGTGAACATTGTTGCTGTTGTGAGATATAAAGTAGAATAAATATGAAGAGTGCATATAAAAAAAAACAAAAGTAGACCTGAAGTCATTCACTCTGCCAAAGATGAAAGTTAATGCCTCAATACCTAAAATTTCTAAGACGCTTTTCATACTTTGAAATTCAAAGAACAACAGTACGACTTCAGAGACGTTGCTATCAGGAAGAAAAGAGAATGACAGGAATTGGTATTATGTTAACATGAAAAAACAACAACAGGAACAAAAAAAATAAAGGGGGAAAAAAAGTTGTTTCTGTGCCATTTATTCATTTATTTACCAGGTGAACATGACAGGCATGGAGACTCAGCACAGAGAGAGAGAGAGGAGTCATCTCATTGTGGTCCAGTGTTTCTAAGTCCTTTTGTAGGAAAAAAAAGATGCTGAATTAGTTAAAGCAGGAAACAAAACGAACGCCCGCGCCCTGCAGCCTGCCAGAACATTCCTCCGCTGAGCCTTCGCTTGTTGAGACTCTCAATCAGTTCTGGCACGGAGATGTTGCACATATTGGAGTAGGCTGATTGGCTTTCACGTCTTGGCGGTGGAAGAGAAAAAAGAGGGAATGGTTAGTGATTAAATTCACTGGCAGCCTGGGTAACACAACACATACACACACACACACACACACACACACACACGATAACATACACACACATGACAGCATACACACACACACACACGTCTGTATTTATATTGTTGGACAGTAATCCTGTTAATGAAAAATGTGCTGTTTTTCACAGCCACTGGCATGGAGAGCGCCAACCCTCTCCTGTGGGAAGGGAGGTGGGATGAGTGGTTGTCGGCCAAAATGTAAAAAAAATGTAAAAAAAAAAAACACATTAATAAGAAAAGAATGTCGCAATCAACTGAAATGATGTCCTGGACATAAAGTGGGGAGGGGAGGTGGGAGGTAAGGGGGGGAGGGGGGGATGCTGCTCTCCTGTTGGCACACCTGAGTGATGAACCTGTTGTTTCAGAGCAGGTGAAGCTGTGATGTCGTGAGAATGTACTGAGATCTGAGAGTGTGTGTGTGTGTGTGTGTGTGTGTGTGTGTGTGTGTGTGTGTGTGTGTGTGTGTGTGTGTGTGTGTGTATTCTCCTTCATGGATTGAGCGATCCGACACACTCTGCTGATACTGTACAAGAGGATCCAAACACACACACACACACACACACACACACACACACACACACACACACACACACACACACAAGACGACAGTAAACACACAGCTCCCCAAAATCAGTGCAATGACTCTTTTTTTTTTAGCTTGCCTCTGCGTCACTTTGCATCTGAGTAGCTTAGCTGCAGTTGAGAGAGAGTTCAGCTTCTCTAAAGAACTTTCAGAAGTTTTATATTTCTCTGGAGTCCGTCTATGATAGATCTCATTATAAGCTCCACTTGAGATGCTACGTGCTTACAACCAGCGCTGCCAAAAAAGTAAACAAGCTGATATATTGTGTACTGATTGAGTTTGACGTCCAACAATAAAAAAAACAGTGACAAAGTTCTCACCTTCTTCCACTTACGCTGTGTTTATGCATCAGCAGACTACCTGCCACTGATTTAAAAAAAGAAGCTGAGAACATTTTAACTACAAGCAGTGCAGGTAATGACTGACTGACACATTTGTCCCTCTGGGCTTACCGTAGCTGTATGCACTCACTGATGAGATTGCTCATTCAAGTGGTAATTATACTGCGACTTTATAAAGCTGCATGCATTTTTAATATAGCAGGAATTGAAATGCGTTTAATGTATGTTTTTAAATTGTTAAATGTAACTTGTATACTTGATTTTTTTCCCTTTCTTTCTGTTACTAAAAGCTTAAGCTGGAGATGCTAATTATCAATATTTATAATCTCTGTATGCAGAAAATCAGCATTTCAACTATCAAATAAACTGAATAAAATAAAATAAAAACTAATACTGTAGTACTTTACACTAGGATCGCCACAAAGTAAAATTCAACTGTGGCATTTTTTAAATTGTACATTAGGCTACTATGTTGTAATAAAATATTCATGACCCCAGTCTTTGAATTTTTCTCAAATAATGTTGTGTAGCGCCCCCTACTGTTAAAAATACTGATTATAAATCCAAATTAAAAACAAGGCCACCAAATCGAATCTAGCTGTATATTAAATGCATTTATTTCCACTAGCTAGGCGACCGCACTTTGCTGTTTAAAGAGTTAACATCGATTTTTATTCAGATCAGGTAAAACACTATAAAAACCCTCACATGAGGCTATTACGCAATACTTGGGTTAAATCAATGCTGCTTGATTATTATACCTGTTACTATATTTTAGCTAAAAGTAGTGTGCACTGCTTGGTGTTGGTGATAATGTTTGTTCTGACTATTGATTTGAATGTATGAATCCACTTCAGTTCATTCATCATGGTTGATGTCATTATACAACATAGCTTACATACAAGTTAGTAGACTTTTATTGGCTATAAAATAACAATACAGACAAAATCAACAACAGTTTTCACAGTTCCAAATTTCAGGTGCATGCTGGGAAAAATAAAAAACACGGATTCTACTTATATGGGCATCAGGAGGGGCATGAGGCGCCCTCCTGAACCTGTGAACCAATCAACCTGTCAATCACGACGTAGCCACGCCCTAATGCATACCCTGCTTTATCCTCACATATAAAATCAGGGAGGCCAAAATGTCCCAAATGAACATCATACTGCATTGAAGAAGGCTTTAAACTAGCGATTGAGACCATAAACACATTTTGAAAACGTTTACTGAGGTTATAAATCAAGTGAGAAGTTGGTGAATTCTCCATTGACTTGTATAGAGACGGAAGTCCATTTGACACCAAAATGGTCGCCCCCTGGTGGCCTTTTGATAGAATACAGTTTTAAGTTACTTCCGCGTTGGCATCATTGCAGAGTATCGGTACTCCCCCCCCCTGTGGAAAACGTAACATTACTGACTTCATGAAGCTGTTAATGTGATGGCTTTTTGTCTTTTACTTAGAGGTGACTCACACTAAATTTCCTCACAGTTTAACTCAAATTTTGCTTCTTTTTTTTAAACATATTTTGATAAAAAACTAGAGTTGGAGTTAAAACTATCCAGTAGCCTATTTCACAACAAATACCCAGCTCCTTTGATGCTTTTAACTAGGGATGAAACCAATAATTATTTCCATTACGTCTTAATCTTTCAAGTATTTTCTCAAATTGACCCCGTCTGTCCTTCCTCCCTCCCTCCTTCTCTCTTTCTTTCCTTCCTCTCTCTTTCCTCCCTTCCGTCTCTCCTTCCTCCATCCCCCTTTCTTCCTTCCTTCTGTCTTTCCTTCCTTCCTTCTTTCCTCCCTCCCTCCCTCCTTCTCTCTTTCTTTCCTCTACCCTCCCTTCCTCTCTTCCGTCTTCCCTTTCTCCCTCCCTCCTTCCTCCCTCCCTCCCTCCTTCCTTCTTTCCTTCCTCCCTCCCTCCCTCCCTCCCTCCTACTTTCCTTCTTTCCTTCGTCCGTCCTTCCTTCCTTCTTTTCCTTCCTCCCTTCCTTATTTCCATTCCTTCCTTCCTCCCTCCCTCCCTCCTTCTCTCTTTCTTTCCTCCCCCCTCACTTCCTTCTTTCCTCCGTCCTTCCTTCTTTCCTTTCCTCCCTTCCTTCCTCCCTCCCTCCTTTCCTTCCTTCCTGTCCTTCCTCCCTCCTTTCCTTCCTCCCTCCCTCCTTCTTTCCTTCCTTCTTACTTCCTTCTTTCTTTCCTTCTTACTTCCTTTCCTTCCTTCCTCCTTTCCTTCCTTGACTCGAGGACAACAGGAGGGTTAAGTGGAGGAAATGAATAAACTCCACTTAGGCTTTATTTTCCTCTCAATGCTTATAACTCAGACTTCCTATTATATTATATTATATTATATTATATTATATTACATTATATTATATTATATTATATTATATTATATTATATTATATTATATTATATTATATTATATATATTTATAACAAACCATTTCTGAATAGCATGTACTGTTTAGCTGCTTGTCTCTGAACTTATGCCATTAGTCCCACTCTAGTGCTTTAACCATTAAGACTACACTTGTGGCTCTATTTGAAGTATAACATCATATATACATCCAGATAATTTCTTGGCCAAAGGAAATCGTACTGTGAAATATTAAATATCGGTGCAGGCCCAGACGGGACTCGGAGCGGTGACAAATATCCTCCTCTGAAGTTTCATCAAAATCTGATCAGCAGCATCCGAGATATTGTGTGTGACAGACGGAGGGATGGAGGGATGGACGAGTGCCGACCCTCAGTCCCACTGTGGGGGGCAACAGTGGTACCAACGGCTAATTAATCAAATTATATGACAGATGGTGCGGAGGAACTATTTCCCCCACAGGACGCTTTTAGATGAGCCACCGGCCTCGTGGTGAAACTGAGCGTCAGCACTTGAGTGAAGTCCTTTCATTCTGTCCAATAAGAGAGGGATGCCTTGGGAGAAGGAGAAAGAGGAGGAGGAAGAAGACGAAAAAAAGGCCAGCATTAGAAGAGGATTGGAAGAGAAAAAAAAGGGGGAGAAAAAGAATGATGGAAAAAATATTGCTCCTACCTTTTGGATGTGATATGATCCACAGCCTGGTTATATTGCTTTGTGGAATATTGCTGGAGAGCAGAATTAGATTGGGTCTCCCTCTCTGGCTTCCATGATAAAGCCTCAGGAAAACCAGCTTTGGATCGATCCGATAGACAAAAACAGTACAGCGAAAACATAAACACATTAAGGAACCTTTTAAAATGGCTTCATTTCCAGGCAAAGGGGGGACACACACCCAGACAACCCCCCCCCATCGCCCAGACAACCCCCCCCATCGCCCCTCCGAGCAGAGTGGAAGCCACCTTTAGTGCCCCATCAAAGTCCACAAAACAATTATTTTGATTAAATATCCATTTTATTAAATTCTAGTGGTTTTAGCTTGGTGGTCGGGTGACATCGCTGTTCGGAGTGATCACATGACACTTCACATACATCCTATAAATATCTGCTCCAATAATAAATGCTGCTGAACTGTTTTTTTTAGATGTGGAGATCGTATTATTCTCATGTGTTTCATTATCACTTTTACACAACCCGACTACACACTGGAGTGTCACTCTCTTATAGTGTTAACAGTTTGTGATAACTCCGATCAATACTTATTTATTACCAGCAAAACACAAACATGACTTCACAACTGTTCTCAGAGTTTAGTGTTATTACATTTTGTTGATTCATTTATTCATTATGCTCTCCAGAGGGTTAAAGTTTGTTGAATGGAAACAAAAACTCTGTTTTTCTGCCTGGTGTTTAGTTAGTCTTTTATATAATATCTTGTTGAAACAAGAAAAAGGTCAAAATTCAGCATGGGTGAATCTAAATATCACAATATTTTAGACCAAATACCTCAATATCGATATTTTGACAATATTGTAGGCATGACTATTGGTTCTATAATCTATAATCATCAGTAATGTGTGTTGGAGCTATTTGTTAATTTATCATTCATCATATCATTTGATTATAGCCTACTATTAGTATAATTTTAATTAATTTGAGTATTTGTTAATGCTTTAGCTTGGGCACAGATGTGAATTTATTTCTATAGGTGGACAGGGTATAGGGTTTGTTACCAGGGCAAGAGAGATGCCATTGTTCTATTGTTGGCTTGCAAAATGACTAAGTGGATATAGGCAGATAAGCTGAGAACATTACAGTTTTTACTGTAATGCAGCCTTTAAAAGCAGGAAAAGACAACACTCAATATCACGATATTACAATATTCAAAATCTAAGACGATATCTATAAAATATCACAATATCAATATTATATTGATTAATTGCCGAGCACTAGGTGGATTGTGTATGAAACACTTTGAATTTCTTCTCATGAAATGATGACAATGTGATGTATTCTTGATAATGTATATATTCTCAAAATAGTATTGATCGATCTCATTATACCTGGTCAAAGGTGATTACTGATGTGTATAAATAGAAAAGAAAAAGAGGAATGTGTCTGAAAACAAAATTATTCCAACTTTATGGGTGAGTGTGTAAATATATCCACTATATAACCTTAAAGCCCTCCAATATTCCACAATGGCACAAAAAATGTAGCTACAGCTGATGGTGGCGACAAAAAATTATCACGATTAGTTAGTGTCCGAAATCTTGACTTATTGCATATTATTGAGGGTTTATTATAAAGCGAGTCGTGAATGAGTGAATACGCAAGTTATTTCGGACACAATCAGGGAAACACTTTGGTGTTTATAGTCCAGCCAAAAACTGAGGTACATTATTTGACTGAGCAATTTCTCTCACTTGGTATAAAAAATAATAAATATATAAAACCTCTTAGAAAAACTCGACTTCCAGGTGGCTTCCTTCCATGACTTTATCTATATTTATTTTTTTTACTGAGGTTGATTTAAGTAATTGTAATTCAGTTTGTTTGTTTTTTAAAATGTGTTTTTTATTGAATGCCATGTTGTGCAAAATGGGTCTAATAAAATCTTGATTACAATCTGTGTCACACTGTTTAATATCAATGAGGCTGTCAGGATTGTGAATCAATGTTTTCACAGTGCAGCAAAGCAATAAAGATTTTTCTCCTTTGCCACAAAATGTCTTCGTTGCTTCGCCTCCATCATGTAGATTTGTGTGAGCATATTACTGTTTTCTTTATTTCAGAATTACACTCGCTGGCCAGTGTCTTCTGTCTCATTTCATGTGCTAAATATCTTTTTCGGCATGCTGTCTTTGGTTCCTTCCTCCATCCCCTTTTCTTCATTCCTTTTGTCCTTCCTTCCTCCCTCCTTTCCTTCTTCTTCCTCCCTTCCATCCTTCCTTCCTTCCTTTCCTTCTTTCCTCTGTCCTACTTTCCTTCCTTCCTCCCTCGCTCGCTCGTTCCTTTTTTCTTCCCCCCCTCCTTCCTTCCTTCCTTCCTTCCTTCCTTCCTTCCATCCCCCTACCTCCCCCCTTCCTTCTTTCCTCTGTCTTTCTTTCCTTCCTTCCTCTTTTCCTTTCTCCCTCCCTCCCTCCTTCTTTCCTCCCTCCCTCCTTCCTTTCTTCCTTTCCTTCCTCCCTCCCTTCCTTCTTTCCTCTCCCCTACCTTCCCCCCTTCCTTCTTTCGTCTGTCTGTCTTTCTTTCCTTCCTTCCTCTTTTCCTTGCTCCCTCCCTCCTTCTTTCCTCCCTCCCTCCTACCTTCCTTCCTTCCTTATTTCCTCTGTCCTTCCTTATTTCCTTTCCTCCACTTCCTCCCTCCCTCCTTTCCTTCCTTACTTCCTTCCCTCCTTCCTTCTTTCCTCCTTTCCTTCCTTCTTCCTCCCTTTCTTCCTTGACTCGAGGACAACAGGAGGGTTAAAGTAAAGAGTATGAAGAGTTAAGCACCATTTCAACTAAATTATGTAAATGCAAACTCCTAAAAACATCTGTTGAGGTTTGTAGAAGAACTGTAATTAAAAAAAAATGTCATCAATTAGGAGAAACGTCTGTTAGCAAAAGGCTGAAATGACGAAGCATAAATGTGTTCGACTCACGCTTCGACATATGGAGTCTCTGAATCCTGAGAGCCGCCGAGTCTGTCATGTCATGCTCACACGGTTGAAGAAAAGTAATAAAATCCGAGTGACAAACCTTAACATTATCCTTCATTTCTCAGCTTTTTGCAGTTTATTACTTTTTCTCTCACACAGAGGAGAGGAGGAGGATGAGGAGGATGTGAGGAAGGGGATTAAAGCTTTTATAAAGAGAGAGAGAAGAGAAGAAGAAGAGAAAAAACCCTCCCAGATTTATTGTGAGGAAAAAGGCAACAGGACAGCATCGTCAAAGCTGACAGAACAGATCCAATATTGCAGCTTGCTCCCTCTAATCTTATGAGTGGTTGGGGAGTGAGGTGATACCACAGATAAAAGTAAATCTAGTTGGCAGCGAAGATTTGCTCTCCTCATTTGTTTGTTGTGTGTGTGTGAGAGGCACGGGAGAGTATTAAGAACCGGAGCTCACTCTGCTCGGAAATTCGCCTCCAATACGAGAAAGAAACACACACACACAAACAAGCGACACACTGGGAGATAAATTAGGACTGTGGCCATCGCTGTAATGGCTGAATTGTTTTCCCGGGGCAGAGTCGGCTCTTATTTTCCCGGCAGGAAGCTTCTCTACCTGATTAGCGAGCAGAAAACCTGCTGAACAGAGTGAGCGAGCCAAGTGTGGGCGACAGACAAACAGAACAGAGCTGCTTCCTGCTAAAGAAGGACACACACCTGTTGTGCAACAGCAACGAAAAAAAAGAAAACCTCTGCTAGTTAACCAGCTTCACACAAACACACACACACACATAGAGGGAGAGTCAGATTGTGCTCTAACGAGTTCCCATGGTTCAGGAACATTGTCACATCCAGCTGTGAGCAGTCAGTCAGCCTGCTGGGCCCCGAGAGCCTCCGCAATACTGTCAGCTGCTCTCAGATAATGTGATGTCTACTACACAACTGTAGAAAAGATCTAAGCAGAGATTTTTATCAGATTAGAAAGTTAAAAGTTCAATTTAACCCAAAATTACAGAAGAACTCCCGGAAAGACCTTGTTTCCAGGATAACATTGTTGCTCACAGAGCGGTCCGATTGTCTGGTTGCTCATCTCTTGACCTTTTGGACTACAGCTTAGTGATGCTGCCATGACTCTAAATCAGATGGCAGCAATTACATTTTGACCACAATGCCCTAACTTAGAGAAAAAGCCAAACGAGTCCTGGAAATTAAACAACTAAATGCATCTTTATCTGAATGACATATACGCCTATAAGCTGACCTGACACCCCAATCAGCAATGTCTGTTCTTTCCAAGACTATTACAAATCACTGTTGAAACACTGTAATATAAATATGTTTTATGATGTGACTACGCTATTGTTAAGGTCTGATTAGGTTAAGGGAAAGGTTGTTTAAGTTCAAATAGGTGCTTTGTAAAGTTTAGGGAATCATTATTTTAAGTTAAGTTACAATTTCATTAAGATTAGGAGAATTTTGTTGCCATGGTTACCATAAAGACCTTGTGGTTAAAGCTGGGGGCGATCGTGGAAATGGGAAATTATCCACCTCGACCTCCTCCTTACATATCTAGATGGTTACTCTATAATAACGTCACCTGATTTACTCTGTAACTCCTGTCATAGTCATTATGGCCACTAGAGGGCTTAAGACCGAAGTTAAGTGATTAAGTGAAAGTGATTAAAATTGAACCTGTGGGGCAACATGAACATTTGTACCAAATTTTGGCAAAATCCTTCCAATAGTTGTCAAAGTATTCAACTAAAAACTTAATATATGAACCTTAAGATGTTTCATGCTAGATGAGATTTCAATAGGTCTCCTAGAAATTATGTGTCTAAATTTCAACAGCAAATATTCATCCATTAATTTTTCGTACCACTTATCCTCTAGAGGGGTCGCAGGGAGGCTGGAGCCAATCCCTGCTGACATTGGGCAAGAAGTGGGATACACAGGGCTAACTTATAGTACTACGGGCAATTTTACAGTGACCAATTAACCTAAGATGCCTTTTTTTGGTCTTTGAGAGGAAGCCGAAGTACCTGGAGAGAATCCATGCAGGCACGAGGAGAACATGCAAGCTCCACACAGAAGGGCCCCAGCCAGCTTGCAGGTCCGAACCCAGAACCTGCTTGCTGTGAGACGACAGTACTAACCACTACACCACTGTGCCACCAACAGCAAATATATTTCAGTATAACTGTAATACTGGCTGAGTTACATTTTTCTCTCAACATAAAGATAAAATATTGTCATACTATTTGGCAATTTTCAAAAATGTTAATTAAAGCTATTTTTTCCTATAAAAGTCCCTCCCTATAGAGCCGATGTTTGGTTGAGGTTTGTCTCTTCTGGGCCACCGTAGAAACAACAAACAATGGCGGGCTGAATGGAAGAGGACCCTCTCTTTATAAAGATGTAAAGGGCTCAATCTAAGCTAATAAAATCACATCCATTCTTGTTTTCAGGTGTTTATACACTAAGTTAAACATACTTATAAATATTATGCTCCATATCTGCCAAGTCCTTTCCATTAAATGCCATTAAATCGCACACACTGCACCTTTTATATGAATTTCTGTGAGTTTGAACAAAGCTTATAATGATGGAGCCTTTTACAGATGTGGCAGCGGTTGTTCAGGTGCAGCAGTTTAATGCTTAAAGCCGCCCTAAAACACATTGAATAGTTTTACCTGTGAACGCTGTGAATATTGTGGACTGTGACAGGTTTTTATTTTTTTCCTCTCCAAAGCGACATGCTGCTTCAGTACGGCGTGAACGACATTCATCACACACAGGAAATGGAGCTTGGGATTTAAACTGACTGAAAGCAACCATTACTCCGTCAGGGCTCGAAACTGATCAGGGCTATGATGATCGCCTGCTCGCAAAAACATAAGGAAAGAAAAAAAGAAAAAAGAAGAAGACAAAAAGAAGAAGAAGAAGGTAAAAAGCAGAAAACTACAGAAAAAAGGTTGAGGGAGATGAAATTCTCTGTGGTGGATCTAATCCTCGCTCGCTCTGTGTGGCTCTTTGCCGGATGATGAAAGCAGAGTTTGAGGCGAAACTATCTTCCCCCCCTTAAGTGTTCTTCCTCTCGAACCTAAACTGCTTTGTCTGCTGCTGAAACTCCAGGAAAATACTGAAGATACTGCTGTTAGACTGATGAAGAGGAAGGAAGCTGCTGGGGGAACAAAAGAAATATTTGGAGGCTAAATGTTTTGTGTTCGTACTTTAGAGCACAGGAGAGTTTACAAAGCCTTGATTTTGAGGATTTACTGCCTCCGAAAAACAATATTGTGGACAGATTTGAACTACAGGATGGTTTGGCTCAGTTCTCACTCGTCATATAAAGGCTAATGACACTGTTTTGTTGTTTCTAAGGCCCATTTCATGAGGCTCGCAAATGATTGTCACTCTCAAATCATTACATTATTATTAAATATCCTGTCCAGACATGGTTCAAGATGTATATAAAATACTCTATCAATACTTAAATAAATACATAAACTAAGTTGTGTCTGTTTTTTCCACTTCCACTACTTCTCCAGAATCTATAAATATGCAACAGAGGATGTCTCCTCCTTCACTCTAAAGTCCTTCCTCTGTGTTTGTGCACAGAAATCTTCACATTTCCACATCACACTTGTCTAAATTGAACATTGGAGCAGAATTGGCTTACAAACTATTTCAAATCGTACAAAATCCTGCTCGCAATTTAAAAATTGAATTTTCAGTGAGCGCAGAGAAATGTTCCATTTTGAGGCAGATCGATGTGAAAACAACCTCGGCACATGCATCATTCTGCACAGTGAAGCTCAAACATTTAACTGTAGGAGCAAGAAGAAAAACATATATCTTTGAGTGGAGACTTTAATACATTTGCAAGTCTCACAAGGACCTACAGTTCTCTTACTTGTCCATAGTGTTTATTTTGTTGAGTTAACCCTCCTGTTGTCCTCAGGTCATGGAAGGAAGGGAGGAAGGAAGGAAGGAAGGAAGGAAGGAAGGAAGGAAGGAAGGAATGAGGGAGGGAGGAAGGAAAGGAGGAAGGAATGAGGGAGGGAGGAAGGAAGTGAGGAAGGAAAGGAGGAAGTAGGGACAGAAGGAAGGAAGGAAGTGAGGAAGGAAAGGAGGAAGGAGGGACAGAAGGAAGGAAGGAAGGAAGGAAGGAAGGAATGAGGGAGGGAGAGAGGAAGGAAAGGAGGAAGGAAGGAAGTGATGAAAGAAGTATGGAAGGAGGGGAAGAACGAAGGAACAATTAAAGAAAGAGGGAGGAAGGAAAGAAGGAAGGAAGGAAAGAATGAACAGTCAAAAGAGATGGGGTCACTTTGACCCGGGAGGACGACAGGAGGGTTAAATGAGTTCAAATCAAAGCATGTGGAAATAGGTTTGGGCAATATGACCAGAATCTCATATCCTGATAATGATATCTATCTCGACCCCATCTTAATACCATCTACTGTTGTAGACGAGGGGCAGTGATGGACAGCTAGCACATTGTTAAATATATGATTTTATCGTAGACGATATATATTGCACACCACTAGGTGGAAATGATGTCATGTTGCAGATGTGGAGCAACAAGCATCTAAAGACCTTTAGAGAGGAATCCTTATTTACAGTGGTGTCGAGAACCAACAACAACACAACACACAAGTACAATCGAAGCGTCTCCCATCAAACAATATCTGAAATTGATCCTTTTTGCACCCAGAGTTAGAAAATATGACTTGCTCACAGCCAATCAATGCAAGCTAATGAAAATATCATATTTGTGTAAAAATCAAATCATTTCGATGTGAAGGAGTGGTGGCATTTTATGCAATTTAATGCTTCTATTCACATGATGGGTATTGAATGAAGTACTCAGTTGGTATCAGTATCACTTTAAAGATACTTGGATTGGTACTTTTACCCAAGGTAGGTAAATAAAAGAAAAGCAAATGATGAATGAATAGAAGTAAATAGATAAGATTACAGTGAAGTTAAAAACATTTGCAATCAATTAAAACAAGGTCTGAAATATTTCCTTTGAGCAGCTGTAGTGGCGGTAAATTATCTTATTTCCATTTAGGATGAGTTTCGAATAAATGCCTTAAATAATAAATAACCTTGAACCTTGACTAAAAAAAGAAAATCTTAAATCAGATTAAATTAGGTGCATTGTAAATATAAAAGTGTTCATAGATCACTTTAACTTTTGTGTCGTCCTCCCGGGTCAAATTGACCCCGTCTGTTTTGACTGTTCCTTCTTTCGTCCCTTCCTTCCTTCCGTTTGTCCTTCCTGCCTCCTTCTCCCTTTCTTTCCTTCCTCTCTCTTTGCTCCCTTCCTTCTTTCCTTCTTCCATCCCCCTTTCTTCCTTCCTTCTGTCCTTCTTTCCTCCTTCCCTCCCTCCTTCTCTCTTTCTTGCCTCCCCCTACCTTCCTCCCTTCCTTCTTTCCTCTGTCCTTCTTTCCTTCCTTCCTCCCTTCCACCTTCCTTCTTTCCTCCATCCTTCCTTCTTTCCTCCCTTCCCTCCTTCCTTCCTCCCTCCTTTTAGTTCTGTCTTCCTTCCTCCCTTCCTTCTTCCTCCCTAAGGTATTTCAATCCCTCATTTTTCGACGTAATTTTGATTCTACTACTTCCAATTACTGTTTAGTTTAGTTTTTCATGTTTTTTAATTGTTTCTGGTAAGAAAATTGAAGCTTATCAGTGAAAACGTGGTCACATCTCCACCTTGCCAACGTATTAGTATTTGCAGAACTCGGTCCTTTTCAGAGAACAACTCTTCTCCTCAGAAGTTGAAGTTGTACTCGTTAGAAGCTCCCCTCACACACAAAACGTATTCACACTGAGTCACACTCGCTCTCTTTCTTTTTCTGCCAGTGTTTGCTTCAGTCTCGGTGCCAGACTCTAACCGTCCCCTGCAGAATCACAAACTGAATGAAGAGATGAAATGCAGCGATGGTAGCAGCACGCAGCGACACAGTCCGCCCACCTTCATCTCGCCCAGGATGCTGAGAGGTCCGACAAGCAGCCGGCTGACTCTTCCTTCCACACAAACACTTCAGTAACAGAGGAGAGTCAGCGTTTGCTTTAACACGCCGAGCTGTCGACAGGAGTTTCGCTGCTGGAGCTGGAGGTGAGTCACCGCAGCAGACGACAGAGTGAGCACAGATATCACCTCAGAGAACACACACACACACACACACACACACACGACAGGCATCTGATGGCAGGAAAAAGGCCAGAAGGGTTGAGATGGAGGAATCAGAGACAGGGAACGGTAATGAGGGACATGTATGTTTTTTTTAACCTTTGTGTCGTCCTCCCGGGTCAAATTGACCCCGTCTGTTTTGACTGTTCCTTCTTTACTCCCTTCCTTCCGTCTGTTCTTCCTCATTCCTCCTTCCTTCCTTCCTTTCCTCCCTCCCTCCTTCTCTCTTTCTTTCCTCCCTCTACCTTCCTCCCTTCCTTCCTTTCCTCCATTCCTTCCTTCCTCCCTCCCTCCTTTCCTTCCTTCTTCCCTCGGTCCTTTCCTTCCGTCTTCCTCCCTCCTTTCCTTCCTTCCTCCTTTCTTTCCTTCCTTCTTCTTCCCTTCCTCATTTATTTCCTTCTTCCTCCCTTCCTCCCTACTTTCCTCCCGTCTTCCTTCCTCCCTCCTTTCCTCCCTTCCTTCCTTCTTCCTCCCTTCCTTCCTTAACTCGAGGACAACAGGAGGGTTAAATCATAAGTGAAAGGTAAAATAATATATTAGGACAGTCATGAGGATAAAACCAATGGCACAAAGACTGAAAAAATAGATTTTAATTCTTATATAGTTTCTCAAATGTGCAGTAAATTATAAGATTGGATTCATGGAGGCTTCTACTAGAGGCTGAAGTCTTCATTACACTGGAAAATGTAAAAAAGAGGTTATTTTTAGAGATGAAAATGTAGATTTTGTAGAAGTTTGATGGGATGGCAGTAAGACATCATGGACACTGAATACTCTGGAGGTAGGATAAGAAGATATCCAGCATACTGTAGAGTAATAAAGAGGACAGAATAGGCCAGAGGGTTCAATCAGTAGAGGATAGGAGGATATTTTCAATAAAGATGATCTGAACGTAGTAGAATTGTATTAACCCTTTGTGCCGGTGGGACGCAATTTGCTTCAAAATGTGAGCCCATTAATCTAAAAAAAATCATAAGTCTGTCTAACCAGAAATCGCACACACACACACACACACACACACACACACACACACACACACACACACACACACTGTAAAAAAACAGCTAAACCTCCCTTACAAAGACATCTGTGTCTGTGTAATCTGCTCGGGATCAGCATCAGTAAATCCTCTGACAGTAAATGACAGTAAATCCTATCAATAGGTTTTGACATTACTAAGACTCAGAATATGCCATCAATATGGATCTTATATTCCTGGAGCTCTGACAGTCTCCTCTATCCATTCAGATATGGAGATTCATGCTGGTTTGAAGACTTGTGGATAAAAACAAAACAAAAAAATCACCAAAATTACATTTACATGTTTTTAAATAAAGAGTCTGAATGGCACTATGTAAAGGTGCAATATTGATAAAATTGTTTATCTGTATATAAGTAATGTTAGATGCTGAACTTACCACTGATAATTAATAACTGTGTGCTGTAAAAATAAGATAAATGGAAACAATGTGTAGCAATGAATGCCAAAGACAAACATAACTCTTCATAGTTTCACATTTTTCTTTGGTAAAGATATTTTTTCTAGTTTATTTTGCTTTCAAGTTAAAATTACACACAAAACATGACATATAATCACAGATAATACACCGTGCAGGGAGAGGCAGAAAACCCAAATGTGCTTATTTAAAGCTTCCACCTAAAAAAATTTAAAATACACAAAATTACAGAAAGTAATATGACTACATAGAACAAACCAACTAATTTCACCATATATATAATAGCATATAAACAGATTTTCTATAATGTTTTGTCTTCATATCAGTTTAAAACTGTCTATTAACATTTAAGAGCTTACATTTTTTTCAAAAGTAGTCTACAGTTTATATAGATTAAACCAAATTTACTAAAACTATCTTCCACTGAAGCCATGTGTATTTCCAACAAACCCCCGCTACCTTACACTAAGCAAGGCAGAGGGTAATTGGTACTCAGGTGTGCAGCAATCAAGCAACCACCAAATAAAAAACACCAAGTTCATTAACTATCCATTGAAACTTTAGCAAATAGAACGAGGACGAGCCCCCAATTTGACACGACCTGGCTCAAAAGCCGTATCACAAACAGAGGAAGCACACGGTTTTAAAAGGTACCAAAGAACTATTTAATTTATTTACAATAATCCAAAAGCTAAACTGAATATGCAACATAAGAATAACTGAACAAAAGCGTAACGCCAACAGAACAAAAATGTGCTGCTGTCCTCAGAAAGCGAGCCCGATCAAATGAGAGAGAGGGCTTTTATCATCACCCCACATGACACTGGCCAGGTGTACTGAGTTGCATCCAATCAGAGCCCTGTGCTCCAATCAGTCAGGATCTGAGGAGAGAGAGACAAAGAGAGGTTGTGTTCGAAACCGCATACTTTCCTACTACTCGTACTAACTCTGACGTCATTTGAAGTATGTAGTGTGTTTCAACTGCGTAGTATGCGATTTAGAGTATGCGAGAAGTTCCCGGATGGTTTACTAGATTCTCCAGAAATGCGGAGTATCCATCAAGAGCTGACTACTCATACTCAAATTACCCAAGATGCAACGAAATTTCTGGAAAAAAAAAGGTGGATGGAGGGTGGAAAGAGAGAGGAAGGAAAGAAAGAGAGAAGGAGGGAGGAAGGATGGACGGATGGAAGGGAGGAATAAGGAAGGAAAGGAGGAAGGAAGGAAGGAAAGGAGGGAGGGAGGGATGAAGGAATGAAGGAAAGAAGGAAGGGAGGAAGAAAGAAGGAAGGAAAGGAGGGAGGAAGGAAGGAGGGAAAGAAGGACAGAGGAAAGGAGGAAGGGAGGAAGGTAGGTGGGAGGAAAGATAGAGAGAAGGACAGAGGGAGGAAGGAAGGACAGAAGATGGAAGAAAGGGGGATGGAGGATGGAAAGAGAGAGGAAGGAAAGAAGGAACAGTCAAAACAGATCTTGACCCGGGAGGACGACACAAAGGTTAAATGAAGTAGCTGAGTTGCATATTACACATAGTAAAATTGCTAAAGTCAAGGCTTCAAAACAGCAGTCCAGAAACTAATAGTAACATCACAGTGACTGCATCCATATTGTTTACAGTCGATGCATAAAGCACAATAAAGAAATCAGTAATCAATACAATGCAGCACTCTATGCTCCGTGGGATTTTTTAGCCCATTAAAACATTTTGGTCCATGTGTAAAATAAAAAAGAGTATCCTGCTCTACATCTGCATTTAACGTGTAACAACACAATAGTGCAAATGTGTTTTGGCAGATGTAGATGCGAGGATGAATGGGTGGGTGGGAGGTCATCCGAAGCTCATATGTTCCATCTGTTTCTATAACAGACATTAAAATTAGAGTTGGATTTTTACAATGCACAATGCATCTACGTCATCTATGCAAAAAAAAGGTCATTGCTATTATTTCACCAGTTCTGGCAGTATATGAATCTGCTAACTGTTCCTAATGGAGAGGATGAGCTCCAGCTTTATTCCTTTACAAAAAATATTCTTTTTGATAATTTAACCCTTAGGCTACATACCATTCATATTCTGACTCATAATTAGTCTCTACACTAATTCAAATTCATAAATTCATTAATAAATGCTATGTAAAAACTTTTGCATTTTTCAAATCTGCACATTTGCATGTAAAAAATGTGTATCCGCTGCACAAAAATAACAATAAAGATGCATTTTATTTCCATTTGTTGTATACTTTGGGTCACATTAGGAAAAGTCTGGTTAAAAAAATGTGTATATGGGGTTTTTACAGCTCTCAAACTCGACTCTGAGCAGTATGTAATGGTTTAAGTCAGATTTTAAAATTCTACATAAAAAGCTTGATATTGTCATTAAGGCTGCAATTACTGTATAGATGGATCTGAAGATTATTTTCCTGATTAATCAATCAATCGTTTGGATATAAAATGTCAGTAAATGGTTTTTGAAAAAAAAAAAGCCTCTTATAATTTCTTATAGTCAGAGACTGTCTTTGTCTGTCCAGTCCAAAACTCCCAAAATATTCCGTTATACAAGAAAATCATCAAATGTTCACATTTGAGATGCTGAAACCAGCCAATCTCTGGCATTTGTGCTTTAAAAAAATGTATTTGATTATTAGAATAATTGCTTTTTGTCAATAGTCTAATTGATTAGGCTAACTGAATAATCATTAAACTCTAATTGTTAAGGGCGGGGTGAAGAATAAAAAAAATCGATTCACACAATAATCCTGATTCTTATCTCCTACGAATCTGAATCAATCCACAAATGTCATGAAACGATTATATACTGTCAATGTTAGTTAATAACCTGATGTTGATGAAAAACTGTGAGGGCGTTCAGCATTTTTTGATTTAATGACTTAATGATTAACATTGTAAGATGAGCTTAAAGCAAGAAACCAGTTGAACAACACACACTGCAGCATTAAACAGCTTAAAGGACCAGTGTGTAGGATTTAGCGGCATTTAGCAGTGAGGTTACTGCTGAAACACAGATGTGTAACATGGCAGTCTCCATGGAGGATGTATGTAAGATATAAAGGACTCATTCTAAGGTAACGAAAACACTAGAGTCAAGGAAGGAAGGGAGGAAGAAGGAAGGAAGGGAAGAAGGAAGGAAGGATGGGAGGGAGGAAGAAGGAAGGAAAGGAGGAAGGAAGGGAGGAAGAAGGAAGGAAAGGAGGGAAGAAGGGAGAAAGAAGGAAGGAAGGGAGGAGGAAGGAAGGAAAGGAAAGGAGGGAGGGAGGAAGGAAGGAAGGGAGGAAGAAGGAAGGAAGGTAGGAGGGAGGGAGGAAACAAGGAAGGAGGGAGGGGGGGAGAAAGGAAGGAAAGAAGGACAGAGGACAGAAGGAAGGGAGGAAAGAGAGAGGAAAGAACGAAAGAGAAAAGGAGGGAGGAAGGAAAGAAGGAACAGTCATAACAGACGTGGTCAATTTGACCCGGGAGGACGACACAAAGGTTAAAACATACTTGTATTCCACACTGTACCATTAAATGCCACTAAAGTCTACACACTGCACCTTTAAACCATCTATTTCACCTCACTTCACCAATTCTGCATCTACCCCCCCCCCCCACCCGCTTCAAAAACCTGCTAATTTCACTGAAAGGTGAGAATATTGCATCTCTGAGCTTTTCTCTCCCACATTTCTATTTCCAATCTTGATTTGACTGTGTTGTTTCTCATCTCATTAACTGGCAGACGTCTGCTGTTCTGACAGTCGTCACGGTGATATAATGTGATGGCTCCAGCAAAAAAAAAAAAAAAAAAACCCAACTCCATCCAAATCAGGTCCGGAGTGACTCACAGAGGCCTATAAAACAGCCAGATGAACACACAGCGCTGATTAAAGAGGTCGGCCATAAATCCTCCAATATATTAAAGGACAATTTGGATTATGTTGTGGACGCTGTAAAACTCCCCAAATGTCCAATCTGACCGAAGCATATGTGAGCTGTGAAAGGTGCTTAAAGATGACATGTTCATCTGTCCACACATAATTTAAAAAAACACTCGGAAAAACAGCAAAGTCAGGAGCCAGAGGAGGAGAAGGGAGAAGAAGCCGTCGTTCCCAGATGATTGATAAATCAGCGTATCTCATCGGCCATCATGTCTGGGCTGCAGGAGATGATAGAGCCGCCGCCGTCGTCGCTGCCACCGAGCTGAGAGGCTTTTAGCGGCTGGACGGGTCAAACGCCCCAATCGTCATGGTAAAAGGCCGGCATAAATCTCCCCGCCGCTGCTGCTCGGCCTGCCAGCTGATCAATACTGATCTAAAAGTGATGAATGAGAGCTCAATGGACTCCATCTTTTCTTCTCCCGGTGGCAGGACGGAGAACATCTTATCTCTTTACTCTCAGCTGAGGGAGTGAGGGAGGTCACAGAGATAAAACAGAGCATCTTAAATATGTTCTTGGCGTCAGATGTCACAGCGGTTCACAGCTCCACTTTATTTCACAATTAAGTGTACAGGCAGTCAGCAGAGAGAGAGAGCGAGAGAGAGAGAGAGAGAGAGAGAGGGCGAGAGAGAGAGAGAGAGAGAGAGAGAGAGAGAGGGCGAGAGAGAGAGAGCTCATCCATAAATCTCTGAATGGCACATCTTGGATCTTCTCAAAGAGGATGAACCCTCCAGAGCTCTCAGGTCAGCTGGTTCTGGTTCCTAAAGAAGCTGCTTTTAGCTTCTATGCTCCTCACATCTGGAACAAACCACCTGAATTAACTAAGATCAGCAAAAACAGGGTTTTCACCTACTGTTTAAAACCTCGTTAAGGAGATTTTGCTTCTATAAAATAGAGATTATTGGTGCAGGAGAAACATTATTATCCATTAGGAGTCGTGTTTCTGTCCACCTGCTGAATATAAGTCTAATATTCACTCTCTTTTAGCTCTGTTTTTTACTATTTACCAACTCCTGAGGGAAATATCTGGCTCTTTAGCTGCTAAATGCTCCACTATGTTCACCAGCTATCTACAGCTAACTGTGTGTTTGCTGTTATTAGTGGTGAACAGGTAGTGTACAGTGGCTTTTTTTCCTTTTTTATCGCTTCTTCTTTGAAAACATATGCCTGCTGCGACCCAAAGCGACAATATGAGAGCGCTGAGAGTGAACCAGAACAGTAAAAGTTGCAGCCTGACAGCTAAACAATGAGCTGAAACTCAACCATAAAGCTCCATAAAGCCGAGGGGCAGCTGCAGAGTCTCTGATAATTATAAGTTCTGTATGGTTTCGTCACTATGAGTCACGACCGACACATTACACACTGACAGCTCACACTGATGGGAGATCTTTAAACCCAACTATTTCATTTCCAGCAATGCTGCTTTCATTGCATCCTTTTCTTTGTTGTTGATTCTACTTTGGCTCTTTCTTTGGGTTTATATGAGAATATTGGAAACACATCTCATCATATGTACCAAGCCTCTATGGAACAAACTCCCCTCTTCCTTAACCCTCCTGTTGTCCTTGAGTCAAGTAAAGAAGGGAGGAAGAAGGAAGGAAAGGAGGGAGGAAGGAAGGAAGGAGGGAAGGGAGGAAAGGAAAGAAGGAAGGGAGGGAGGAAATGAAAGAAGGAAGGAAGGAGAAAAAGAGGAAGGAAGGAAAGAAGGACAGAGGAAAGAAGTAAGGGAGAAAGATAGGGGGGAGGAAAGAAAGAGAGTAGGAGGGAGGGAGGAAGGAAAGGAAGGAAGGAAGGAGGGAAGGAAAGAAGGAAGGTTGGAGGGAGGGAGGAAAGAAGGAAGGAGGGAGGAAGGGGGAAAGGAAACGAGGAAGGGAGGAAGAAGGACAGGAAAGAAGGAAGGGAGGAAGGTAGGGGGGAGGAAAGAAAGAGAGAAGGAGGGAGGGAGGAAGGAAGGACAGAAGGAAGGGAGGAAAGAAGGAAGGAAGGAAGGGAGGAAAGAAGGAACTGTCAAAACAGACGGGGTCAATTTGACCCGGGAGGACGACACAAAGGTTAAACTATTAATACTTGAGCTGGATGTCGTTTAAAAAACTACGATACCAGTACCAATCCAAAGTGATAATAATACCAACTGAGTACTTCATTCAATACCAAGCATGTGAATATCCACCACAGTCAGGTTGTAGCTGCTGTGGCAGTGGACCAATCACATGTCGTATTAAATTGAAGAACACTTGCTGTTGATTGGCTGTGAGCAGAGCCATATAAATAGTCATATTTTCTAGCTTTGGGTGCAGAAAGGATCGATGCAGGTATTAATTCTAATTATTGATTTTTTAGATTGATACCTTAAAAGTATCAAGTACCGATACCTGGCCCTAATTATTACTTATTTTATAGATTATATATCATTTTAATTAATCATATTATCTTATTCTTCATATTTTACTCCTCTTCATGTGCAGCTCCTTTTGCTTCTGTAATTTCTCCCCAATGTTGTACAACTTTTAACTGTTTTAAAATAGTTTTTTAACATTGCTTGTTTGCCATTTTAATTATTATTAAAGCACTTCAGACTTTATTCTACCTAAAATATCCCACTGTAGCTCACCTAGAAGCCATTAGTGACCTTTTTGGGGTTCAAACAGAGCGGTTCGAACCTTCACTCAACGCCACAGTGATCCACATGAACATAGAAACACGCTGATGTACAATCAATAAAAAGGACAGTGTGACAGTTCATCTCAGGCGTTACAATAAAAATCAGTTGTTTCCTCACTCCGAGCTCTCAAAAGCTGCATTTTCCTGAAGACCGTCCCCCCGCTGGCACCCGCCCACCCGCACAAAATGATAAAGGCCATTGAATTGAAGCCATAAATTACCTCCCTAACATTGAAGAGTGTGATGATTAATCACTCCACAAAGTCTCCACTCAGGAGACACAAAGACGTGTCTCCCGGTGCCAAACAGCTTCTCTCTGTTCGCCGGCGCCGATGATTTACAGCACATCTGAGCGGGCCGCGTTCAGCTCGGCTGTCACCCGCTGAATCAGAAAACTGTTTGGAGATGCCAAAGCTGACAAAAAGAGAAAGAGAGAAAAAGAGAGAGAGAGAGAGGGAGAGAGGGAGACAGAAAGTCCGCCGCACCTATGAAAAGATGCAACATGGACACGTTTTTGCTGGTGACGATGACGACGACGACGACGCTCCTGCTTCTTTCAGTTGCAATAATGGCCATCCGGTCAGTGACGCACTCCATAAATCAAACAGACTGCCGGTTTGTTTACCCGTCGAGGTTCGGGGAGAGGTCTGAAACAGCAGTATCTGTCCCTACCAGCTGTTCACTTCCTCTCTCTGTCTCTCCGCAGTCTCAGCTAATCTCAGCTTTCCAACTTTTTTTCTTTTTTTTAATTCTGCTCCTTCATTGTCCTCCTCATAAAGAGTTTTGGGCAAACTTTACCTCCATGCTCAGCTCCCCCTCCACCACTCTACGCTCTGTCTGCTATCTTCCGCACCCGAGTCTCAGCGCTCAGCTCGTTAATTCAGTCCCGCTCTGGGTTTTTTTCCAGGAAGAGCTCAGAGGAAACTGTTGATTTAACAAACGAGAGAGGGGGGTAAAGAGGAGGGAGGGGGGGGGGGTTGTTGGTAAATAGGAACCTCCTTGACTCTCTCTGTGTGTGTCCTGTGTAAACAGCGGCGTTGGCGTCTGAGGCTGCGCTCGCTCACCAGAGGCGGTCACAGGCCGCACTGTTTGAATCTGAATCTGAGACAGAGAAATGATCTGTTTTCTAGGGGGTTTTTTTTCTAATATTTGTGTGTTTTTCCATCTTTTTTCTCTGTTAACTCCATGATTAAAAACAGGTGATCAGATGATTTCACTTTTTAAATTTAAGAGGTAAAAGCTTAATTAATATAAATCAGCAACAATCACTTCATTGGTATTTAAACTGTGACTCATGTGCAGTATTTTTAACCATTGACGTCATTTTCAGCACACACATAATTTAGAGTAAAGCAGATTTTTAGGAGTGTTATCTTTAGGTGCATCACATCTAGAGTGGCAATGATTAATTTAATTTATTTGTGTAATTTTTTAAGCGAAAAACCAGCTTCTCAAAGGTCGCAATTAGCTGTTTTTTACATTTAAGACATATAAGAAAGTAAATTAACTTTATAAATTTTTATGCAGTTAGTCAAACTAAACATGTCAAGTTGTAGACATCACCAGGACCAATAAGTAAGTGTGAAATGCAATTTTTCACTATTTCTTCTTAACACTTGACTAAATGATTAATGGAGAAAACTGGCATGTTAAGTGTGTGTGTGTGTGTGTGTGTGTGTGTGTGTGTGTGTGTGTGTGTGTGTGTGTGTGTGTGTGTGTGTGTAGGTGTGTAGGTGTTCATGGAGGGTAAAAAGCAGGGGAGAGTGTGTTATGTGTAAATTGAATAATCATGTGCCTTCTATATGTAAATGTATGTGTGTTATATGTTTTTCATTAGTATTCATCTTGGTGGTAAGACAATATTATAAGTAGTGAAAAACATGAAATGAAATCAAAATAATTATACAAAAAAAAACAAGAGCGAGAATCAGCAGTGAAAGTAATATCACATCAATTTTAAGAAGTTGTTCTTTCTGGAAGTCGTCTTATAAAAATGTGAACACCTGCACTTCTCTCTCCTCCGCTGTGTGTGTGTGTGTGTGCTTGGATGAGATTCCTGCTCTGGCACAGGAAGATGGAGCCTTTTTCTTAACCTGCCTGCAAAGCTTGGCTGTATCTTCAACCGTGGAAACAGAGAAACATCAGATCTGTTTGATATGGTTTTTTTTATAAATCAGAGAATCAATTCTGTAACCAGGTTATATTCAGCGAGCATCGATTTTGTGTTTGGATGGTTAAAACACATCAAGAGAGCAAGATAAGAACGTGTCTACATTGTTGCAAGCATTGTTTTAATAGCATGTAAATGAACCTTTGTGTCGTCCTCCCGGGTCAAATTGACCCCGTCTGTTTTGACTGTTCCTTCTTTCCTCCCTTCCTTCCTTCCGCCTGTCCTTCGTCCCTCCTTCTCTCTTTCTTTCCTCCCCACTACCTTCCTCCCTTCCTTCTTTCCTCTGTCCTTCTTTCCTTCCTTCCTCTCTTCCTCTTTTCTTTCCTCCCTCCCTCCCTCCTTCCTTCTTTCCTCCCTCCTTCCTTCCTTCTTCCCTTTCCTCCCTTCCTTCCTTCCTGCCTCCTTTCCTTCCTTCCTTCTAGCTTCCTCCCTCCCTCCTTTCCTTCTTCCTCCCTCCCTCCTTCCTTCCTTCTTTCCTTTCCTCCCTTCCTTCCTCCCTCCCTCCTTTCCTTCCTTCCTTCTTCCTCCCTTCCTTCCTTCCTCCTTTCCTTCCTTCTTCCTCCCTTCCATCCTTCCTTCCTCCCTTCCATCCTTCTTCCATCCTCCCTTCTTTCCTCCTTTCCTTCCTTCTTCCTCCCTCCCTTCCATCCTTCCTTCCTCCCTCCCTTCCATCCTTCCTTCTTCCTCCCTTCCTTTCTTCCTCCCTCCTTTCCTTCCTTTTTCCTCCCTTCCATCCTTGACTCAAGGACAACAGGGAGGGTTAATGTATTTAATTGTGAACTAGGTCTTACTGAAGACTGGAAATATATAAGAGTTACATGTGGAAAAAATAGACCAATAAAAAACCTCACTTCATGCAAATTTAGGCCAACGTTAATCTTGAAACCAATCCTGAGGTTCTACATTGAGTCTCAAACTGAGATGGCGATTCATAGTTTTATATTTTTTTACTTTCTGCAAGACATCTCTGTATGACTTAGAAAAGTACCAGAACTCTTAAAATAAAAGTGATCTTAATTTCTATCAGAGGTTGTTTTAATCACTTTAAGAGCTCTAATATATTGACTTGCCTGTACTGTGATGTCTGGCCTACAAAGATGCAACTTTACTTACCTATTTTTTTTTATAATTTTGGGGATGGACTGAGATGGTCCGACTACTACTCCTACAACTGCTTTGTCTTTTTATTTGCATTTTATTGCATGACTCTTTTTTCTGCTCTTAATCTGAGATATACATAACTCCTCCTACTATTGCATGCCACCAACTTCAACTTTTTGACTTCTGTGCATTTGCAGTAATTGAAGCCACTAATCCAAAAGTTGCAGGGAACCTCATGAACAGAGGGGGCATTACAGTATATCAGGATGTGAAGTGAGAACAGCATCAGAAACATCACAAATCTGCAACATCAACATTAACAATTCAAGTATTTTTTTTTACATTATGCAAAATCTGAAGTTTTCACCAAATAACAGAGATTATTCAGCCCTGATTTTCCTCCTAGTAGATGCTGAAGTGTGAATCATCCAGATACACACAGAATACAAAAGATGAGTATATGAACAGTGTCACTCACATCACAACCACTTGTCTGTAACTGTTTGCAAAAAGTAAGTACATCAAAAATATCTGAAAATACACTGAAGAAAAAAAAAAAAATCTAATAAAGCAAAGCTAACATTAATTCCCCAGCTACTCAGCTTATCATCAGTAACACTGGTGCAGTTGTTATGGCAACAGAAACACAGACGTATGCCAGCAATCTGGATTATGTGATCAGCTGCATGGAAACATAATATGATCGATCACAGTGATTGTTAGAGGTGACCGACGGCTTTTATAACATGAATCCACTGTGGAAAGTGTTGAAAAAGCTTTAATTCCTCACATTTCTTTAACCGTCACTTCCTCTTCATATTCTGACTCATAAGTAGTCTCTACACCAACTCACATTCATCAGCTCATCAGTTATTAATAAATGTTTGAATAATCTTATGCAACAAAAATGATGGATTTACAATCACTGTTTTATGGTGCAGGAGAACATTTTATTGATATGATGAATACATTTATTTAACAAACACAGGTATAAAAATGTGTATAAACTGCACAAAATTTTTAAAAAACATGCATTTTATTTCCAGTTTTTAATTCTATGGGTCACATTAGGAAAAGTCCAGCTAAAATAAATATTTATAGGGTGTTTTTACACCTCGCAAATGTGAAAAATTGGTCAAATTTGACCCTAAACAGTATGTAAGGGTTAATAAAAATATGCTTTTTTAAATATATCCATGTTAATTCAGACCCTATCCATTTAGAGTACCAATTAGATCAGATTTCATCAACATTATCCACATTCCACAGCCTGTCTCTTCCCCGCAGCTGTAGCTGCAGGGCCTGGCGGGGCGACACAAGCTGCAATTGATTCAAAATCCTTAGTGGAAAAACAGACAAAGGGGTCATCTATTATCCTCGCCGTCCTGGCCCTGTGTTCCCCCTCTTTCCTCTTCTCGCCTCTCCTCGACCCATCTTTGGCGGTCACCCGTTAAAAGGAAACTCTGGGGACGTCATGGAGCTCTCTGCACCGCCGGCCTCGCTCCACTTCTCCGAGGCCGGGGGCCGGGGCTAATTGGCGGATCCACCAGGGAGCCCTCCAACCGCCAAGCCGCCCAGCCAGGGGGCCCATTTGCAAGCATGTGATCTCTGCTGAACAGGGGGCGAGAGCCAGTGAGGGACGAAGACGAGGAGGAGGAGGAAGAGGAGGGAATGCTATAGTGGGTCTAGAGGACATGGGAGAAGTGATTCCCAAAGGAGGAGTGGGTGGCAGAAATATGAGAGAAGCAAACTTCTAAACTACTCTCCGAGCTGTGAAATAACTCTTTCAGCCTTTTTTTTTTTTTTTTGCTCAAAATTTAAAGATATTTTTAAAAGGGAAAATAAACAATCTTATCTCTGAATGTCCTGCAAACCCCCTGCGCTACCATATTTCTGCCAGGAGGACTTATGTAAAGCATGGCGGAGCGTTGCATTCACAGTACATGAGATGTAGTGGAGAGCAGAGACACAGACAGAGAGGGTTTTAGTGGAGTCGGCGGGTAATTGACAGGCAGAGCTCGACTGCTTTGTGAGCGCCTGCACCAGCAGCTCTTTGTGTTTATCAGCCCGGTCGATCGATGGTCATCTTAACCCACTGGAGACCGAGGCCAGGGCGGATGAAAAGTAAAGACTCATCTTTTGTTGTCCGCGCAGCTCTGTCCAGCGCCATCGGCAACGCTCCCAGAGGGCCGAGCTCGGGAAAAATATGAAAGATTGAAACCGTGACAAAAAGCTAGAATAAATCTTTCTATTTTTTCCCCCCTAACACTATCCCCCAATGCACCCAGACTCTTTCCTTTTAGAGGAAACACTTTCAAATATTTTGGTTGGGCTCTCGCTTTGAGCCGTTTCTTCAGTGACCGATTTAGGTCCGGAGGGAGAACCGAGCAGAAGAGAAGCTGGAGGAATGAAGCCACAGTGTGACACAGTTGGATTTGATCATGCAAACCAATGCAAACTATAAACCACAGAAGCACTCAGCTGCTGGGCTGTATAGCTTGCTGCTGTGTGCTTTGTTGTGATACTGTATGTTTTTTTTTTATAAGGAGATGTTGGAATAAATATTTGTCTTCCTCGCTGACAGACCCTAGCAGTGTAATATCATGCAACCGCTCCAACTTTTTCTGGTCTTTAAAGGCATTTTTGGGACATCCTCTTCTTCACTGTGTTCCACAAGAGTCAAACGAGGTGATTTATATCTAAAAAAGTAAATATGACTCACTGTAAACAGGTCAGATTGAACACGAGGAACAGTTTTACTCCGTGTTATTCATGATTTACATTAGAAATGAAGATTGAGAACCCTAACCCAAAACAGCACAACACAGTTACAGTAAAATAATCAGACAACTCACAAACGAACTACATTAAAACATACAAATGCAACACAAAAGTCTTCTTCCTCATAGTGTGATTGACTGATTTGAGCTCCGTCGTTCCTCTTCAGTCAGCTAAACCCAGTCAATGGATACGCTAATGCTAACAGAAACTTTAAAGAATTTGGCTGGTGCTTTTTTTATATTAACAAATCTCGTGTTTGGAGCCAAAGCAATAATAAATTGATCTGCTGGCAAGTATTTAGTCCAAAGTCTGATATATCTTATTCCTCTGTGTTGTAGACCTCCTTTGACAGTTTGGTCATGTTAGTTTGTTTAGAAATGGCTCCAAAGAATAATAACAGCGATCACGTTTTGAGTCTCCAGAGAGTAGTTCTGTGTAATGCAGACGCCACTGAGCATGTGCAGGAACACTATCCTGACACACTATTACAGACCTTTGATGGGTTGTTGTGCTACAGATCACAATCTCAGGACTTGATATTGAAGTTCTTTGATATGAAATGTATAGTCTAGTTAATCCACCACATTTCCCACATGGCTGTTGAACATTTGAGCTTTGACTGCTGCTCTTTTAATGACATTATCCCATTGTGAGTTCTTTGCCTGCAATGGTTTAATGTCACCACCTGTTTATCTTGATGAATAAACCCTCTAATATTCACATAACAGACGTAGGAGGGAAACAAACATTCACAGCATTTTCTTTTGGATGATTTTGATGACCCATTTTGACATTTAACAGCTGTGTCGTCCTCCCGGGTCAAATGGACCCCATCTGTTTTGACTGTTCTTTCCTCCCTCCCTTCTTCTCTCTTTCCTCCCTTCCGTCTTTCCTTCCTCCATCCCCCTTCCTTTCTTGCTTATGTCCTTCCTTCTTCCCTCCCTCCCTCCTTCTTTCCTTCCCTCCTTCCTTCCTCCCTTCCTCCCTCCTTCTCTCTTTCTTTCCTCCCCCCTACCTTCAAGACTTCCTTCTTCCCTTTCCTCCCTCCTTTCCTTCCTTCCTTCCCTCATTTCCTTCGTCCCTCCTTTCCTTCCTTCTTCCCTCCTTTCCTTCCTTTTTCCTTCCTCCCTCCCTCCTTTCCTTCCTTCTTCCTCCCTTCCTTCCTTCTTCCTCCCTTCTTTCCTCCTTCCCTTTCTTCTTCCTCCCTTCCATCCTTCCTCCCTCCCTCCCTCCCTTCCTTCCTTGACTCGAGGACAACAGGAGGGTTAATAAGATAGTAGTTATGAGGATTTCTTTTTATGATGTAGCAGTGAAGACTGATGGCTCTAATGGTTATACAATAAACCCCACAGTTCCACAAAGTTCTGCTCATTTTACCTTTACATAGAAAATAACATTTACATCATTATTGCTATGTTATATTTTCATGTCTTAGGTAAAATAGGACATGATATTGTGTGATAGGAGATGTTTTTTCTCCAAAAATACAAAATACATTTTCAATAAAATAACATTTAACCACTAAAAGAGACACAAAATGACTAAAAAGAGACTTAAATTGACTAAAGAAACCTAATTGCTACCAAAAAGAGATGAACAAATGACTAAAAACAACTAGTTGCCATAGTAACTATGAGATGGAGTGACTAAAGAGACTCAAAACTACCAAAAAGAGACATTTCAATCATTATTGCTATGTTATATTTTCATGTCTTAGGTAAAATAGGACATGATATTGTGTGATAGGAGATGTTTAGTGGTGTAAAAGCTAAAAAAATACACTCTCTCTGCTCTCTGAAGCATGAATCAAGGTTTAATCACATTTATTGATCAGTCAGATCGACTATTGATGCTTTCTAAACACATCAGTGCTTCAACATTTGGTATAGACACTTTTTATGAGGGGAACATACAGCGAGGGTGTAGAACATGAACAGTATGTAAGGGTTAAATTGTTATATAATTCTTAAATACAACATTTAAATTTTACATTCACCCAAAAGACCTCTAATTTAAATGTGATGTATTGTTTCTTTTTATAAGTCTTCAGATGTATGTGTTGTTTCACTCTAGACAGTCTGATCTGCAGCCTGGCGGTCGTCACCCTGATCTAATACACACACACACACACACACACACACACACACACACACACACACACACACACACACACACACACACACACTCAGACACAGTTAGCGGTTTTCAGCTGAGCTCAGCAGTCAGATCCTCCTGTCGGCTCTCACTAAATTTGATGGACAGAAGATATTGCCTCCTGGGAGATAAAACATCAGCCTGTCTGTTAAATCACCATCTAAAACACTTTAGGACAAACAGCTCTTTATATGTTTTCCTTTTATGTCTTTTATTCATGTTGCATTTGGCTGTTTTATTTAGCTGTAAACTGGATTTACTTTATTTTACTGTTCGTCTCGCTGCTTTTTTAAAAAATTCTCTCTCGTCTTCAGTAACGCACTTTGTACTTGACATTCTGAAAAGTGCCGTGGTAATAAAGTTTATTAGGTTTTAGTGGTTGATAGTGTGAGAGGTTTTTTAGAAAGCCGGAGCTTTTTCACTGCACTGACCCGCTTATTCCAGCACGCAAACACACACACACACACACACACACACACACACACAATACACTCTCACAGCTTTAACAATGCAGCGCTGTGATTATATTGAACATTTTTGTTTGCATTAATTTTGTTTTCACCTCTAAATGATTCGGTTTATGATAACTCGACCTGTGTGAAGGCTTATGTAGTGACTGTCAGGGGACTGAGGGACAGATTTACTAAAGCTTCATCCATGTTTTTGTTTTTATTTATCTATTTTTATGTGCAGATGTGACACATTTCGTCCTGATGTGACAGATATTAAACAGCCACTGCTACCACTGGTTTATCATTGTGAGACATTTTGCTTCTGTATGATATACTCTGCGCTACAACCAAGCCAGCATGTCCATGTGGGCCCCATAAGGGTTACATTTGGGCTGCAAATATGGGTCTCAAGTGGGTTTGTCTGCAGTTTCCATGGTGACCCCACCTGTGTTTGCCTATATGGGGTTCAAATGGGTTCTGATTGGGTTTCAGGTGGGGCCCAATTTGGCAGGACCCCCTGTAGGCCCCATTTGTTTGCCCATATGGGGTCTAAGTGGGATCGGGATGGACCTTAAATGGGGCCCATTTAGCCCGCTTAAAACAATACACAATAGTGGTCCCACATGGGCTTGTCTGCAGTTTCCATGGTGACCCCACCTGTGTTTGCCTATATGGGCTTCAAATAGGTTCTGACTGGGTTTCAGGTGGGGCCCAACTGGGTGAGTTACACATGTGGGACCCATGTTTCCGAAACAATATGGGGCCCATACAATTTGCCCCGTTTATGCCCTTTCCTGCTTAGCCTACTTACATCCCTTAATGGGCTCATACAGTCAGCTTCACATGTGGGCCCTATGTTACTGAAACCATGTGGGACCCACAAGCCCAGTTCAAGCCTACGCCCACTCAGTACCCACATAGCCCACATTTAACCCATATGGGGAATTAAACCTGACTTGAGACATGTTAGCAGAGGCTGGTTATGTATCGTGCTGGATTTATTAGCCTCACAGTCACTTTCGTGGCTGCAAGGACAGTTTTGTATTGAATTGATTAAGAAGAAGAAAGATGGAGCGATTAAACCTTTCAATAACCAATCAATAAACATAATATCTGATGAACAAACACTGGACAGGACACACTTAAAAGTTCAAGTCAAGTCAATTTGTATTTAGTCCAATATCATAAATGACAAATCTGTTTCAGGGGACTTTACCATCTATACAGCAATACATCCTCTATGGTTAGACCATTGATTTCTAATGAGGAAACAAATCCACTCAGGAAGAGCAATAAAGGAAGGATCCCCTCTTCCAAGATGGACATAAAGAAAATAGATGTGTGTAAAGAATAGATCACAACATTACAATCTGGAAAAACAGGATGATGAAATTATAAATGAATAAAATAAAACATCACAATGTCTCCGTCTTTAATCATTCTTGGATTTCAACAACAAAAAAAAGATGATATTTTCTTGCCAGTAGCCTGACTGTTTTGGTTAATTTTATTAAAATATGTCATTTTTATAGAGATTTCCTGTTAAAATAAAGAAATAAAAAGGACCAAAATATGACCTCCTTGTTTAAGATGGTAAAGAATTATCACTATTTAGGAAAAGTAAGCAGCAATAATGTCAGTATAGCATAAAAGAACAACACTTTATTTTTCTTTTTGGTTACTTTAACCCAGGTGGGGAGTTCCGGTCCTCTGAGCGAGGGCCAACGCCGAAGTAACTTAAAACTGCATTCTATCAAAAGGCCACCAGGGGGCGACCGTTTTGGTGTCAAAAGGACTTCAGTCTCTATACAAGTCAATGGAGAATTCACCAACTTCTCATTTGATTTCTAACCTCAGTAAACGTTTTCAAAATGTGTTTATGGTCTCAATCGCTAGTTTAAAGCCTTCTTCAATGCAGTATGATGTTCATTTGGGACATTTTGGCCTCCCTGATTTTATATGTGACGATAAAGCAGGGTATGCATTAGGACGTGGCTACGTTGTGATTGACAGGTTGATTGGTTCACAGGTTCAGGAGGGCGCCTCATGCCCCTCCTGATGCCCATATAAGTACAATCCATGTTTTTATTTTTCCCAGCATGCACCTGAAATTTTCAAGATGCCGCTGCTCAGATCCGAAACTATTGGCCTCCGAGCAGCAGTCCACAAACCAATGGGTGACGTAACGGATGATATTTCTTATATACAGTCTATGCTTTAAACCTGTTTTATTGATCTGTAACACATTTGATTAGTTTAGCCATCCAGCTCTGTGATTGGGAAAAATGGTGCAACTGTTGCAAATATCATGCAGTAATATTAATAAAACATTCAGATGTTGATGGAGAGTATTTATTGTTTTTTTTTCATTTATCTGGCATGTATGAGGTTACTGATAAAGAGCAGACTGTCTATCTTAACAAGTCACTTCATCGTCATCATCATCATTGTACCACAGCGGTGACATAATCCTACTTAATTGAGGAGTATTATAGAAAAGAGTCTCAGCATTATGTAAAAGAGTGTCAGAATCCCATTAGCAGACATTTACACTTCATTTAACCCTCCTGTTGTCCTCGAGTCAAGGAAGGAAGGGAGGAAGAAGGAAGGAAGGGAGGGAGGAAGGAAGGAAGGGAGGGAGGAAAAAGGAAGGAAAAGAGGAAGGAAGGAAAGGAGGGAGGAAGAAGGAAGGAAAAGAGGGAAGAAAGGAGGAAGAAAGAACGAAAGGAGGGAGGGAGGAAGGAAAGGGGGGGAGGAAGAAAGTAGGGAGAAAAGAAAGAGAGAAGGAGGGAGGGAGGGAGAAAGGAAAAGACGAAGGGAGGAAGGAAGGAAGGAAGCTAGGGGGGAGGAAAGAAAGAGAGAAGGAGGGAGGGAGGAAGGAAGGACAGAAGGAAGGGAGGAAAGAGAGAGGAAGGAAAGAAAGAGAGAAGGAGGGAGGGAAGAAGGACAGACGGAAGGAAGGAAGGAAGGAAGGGAGGAAAGAAGGAACAGTCAAAACAGACAGGGTTAATTTGACCCGGGAGGATGACACGAAGGTTAAGAGAATGTGATTGTAGGAATCTGAATGAACGACTTCTTAAAATGGATTTGTTTCTATATTTGGCCTCAAAGTAAAATCTCATTGTGTCTCATTATGATTAATAACTTTTTGTTTGTTTTTTGCAGCGCTTTCCTGCAACAGGATGTGTTAAAAAATCAGCTGTTTTATCCTGAAATGGAAACAGTGAAAGTCTCCTCTTCCTCTCTTCTGTCTTTCTCGTGTGTCTTCATCCTTCCTTCAGATCCCCCGCAGCTTCTGTCTGCTTTATTTTCTAATCTTCTTCAGCGGAGGTCAGGCCGGCGACCTGTTATTCGTCGTCGTCGTCGTAGCTGGCGAGTTGAATCGAAGATATTCTGCTTCGGTGTTGGGGGGGGGGGGGGGGGTTAACACTTCAACTTCACTACATCTCCCCGTCTGGCTGCACTGCAAGCTCTTTGTCCTCGTCTTGTCCGCTGACAGGAAGTGGTGGTTGGGGGCTGTTACCTGCCACATACTGTGACATGCTCACAAAGCGAGCAGGGACAAGCAGATTTCGAGAGATTTGGAGAAAGAATGTGAAGGAAGAAAAAAAAGCCTTTTACACTGAAAGACGGCTGCGGCCTCGGCTGCTATCAGCAGTTCTTTGTTGCTGGAGAAAAGCCAGCAGGTTCCTTCCACTTTATCTGATGGACGGACGCCCGAGCCTACTGCAGTCGTCACCAGACAAATTGCCGGGGCATAAAAGACCAAACCACAGCACCTCCATTTTAACAAGAGGATCACAAAAAAAGTCCTTCCAGACACTGAAGTTTGAATGCTGCGTGTGGGGGTCAGCCTGAGAGGGGTTTGATACCCAAAAAGTTATATAGTAGACGTGCATATCTGGGGGAAAAAAGCAGGTGATGGACCAAATAACTAAATCTGTAATATGCACTCTGTAGCTCCCGATGCAGGTATCATTTAACCCTCCTGTTGTCCTCGAGTCAAGGAAGGAAGGGAGGAAGTAGGAAAGGAGGAAGAAGGAAGGGGAGGAGGGAGGAAGGAAGGAGGGAAGGAAATAAGGAAGGGAGGACGGACGGAGGAAAGAAGGAAGGAAGGAAGGTAGGAGGGAGGGAGGAAAGAAGGGGGAAGGTATGGGGGGAGGAAAGAAAGAAGGAAGGAAGGAGGGAGTAAAGAAGGAAGGGAGGAAGGAAAGGAAGGAAAGAAAGAAGTGGGAAGGTAGGGGGGAGGAAAGAAAGAAAGAAGGAGGGAGGGAGGAAGGAAGGAGGGAGGGAGGAAGGAAAGACAGAGGAAAGAAGGAAGGGGGAAGGTAGGGGGAGGAAAAAAAGAAGGAGGGAGGGAGGAAGGACAGACGAAAGGAAGGAAGGATGGGAGGAAAGAAGGAACAGTCAAAACAGACAGGGTCAAATTTGACCTGGGAGGACGACAGAAAAGTTAATGGGATATCATAAGTGATGTTTCAGGCACTTCTGCTCTTCTTCAGACTGATAATAAAGCCCCACCACCACAAAATGTGCACATGATCAGCACAATTATGATGCAAATGATCATCAACCTGCTCCTACAGCATGCTACACATCTCTGCTTTCCATCAGTTTGATCAAAGCACGAGCACAACCCTGATATGATGTCAAACTATAAAGATGGGGACACACATGATGATTGTTGAGCTGATGATGAAAATGATTTGGGACGGCTGATCAAATCAAGCTGGAGCAGGTCAGTGTGTAAATATTCCAGTCATTTGACATCGGCGAGGGACGACGCCATTTCCATTTAAACACGAGAGAGAGAGAGAGAGAGAGAGAGAGAGAGAGAGAGAGAGAGAGAGAGAGAGAGAGAGAGAGAGAGAGAGAGAGAGAGAGAGAGAGAGAGAGAGAGAGAGAGAGAGAGGGGACGAAATGGCGAGCAAAAAGGTTTGTAGTGTCTGTGAGAGAGAGAGAAAGAGAGCACCAGACAACTGAAATGAAAGAAAAAGCTGATTGAGCTGTAAAGAGAATAAATGTCTCTACAACATCAAAGAGCTGCATGGATGACCAGAACCTGAACTTCATTTAACAAAGTTCACTCGGCTCCAGTTTCAGTCCACATTACCCACACACACCTCTCCATGCAGGATCTCACACAATCTGATATGCACTTTTTTAAAGCCTTTTTTTTTTTTTTTTGCAGCACAGACTGTTACTGCATATTGATCATGAATGGTAGAAGTTGCCTAGATGTTTGTTTTCGGGGTCATCAGAGGTTAACCCTTCACATACTGACTCATAATTAGTCTCTACACCAATTCACATCCATAAATTCCCCATCAGTCACCAATAAACGTTTGATTAATCTTGAGGAAATATACATTAATAATCATTATATATTTTATAGAATACAATGAGTTCAGCATGTTTAAATGCTGATTTTTGAATTTTTTTTAAATAAAGTAAAATTTGTACATTTGCATATGTGATAAAGTGCAAAAATAAAAATATAGTGCAATATACAGTTTAAAGTACATACCTGGACTAAATTAATTTTAAACTGTATATTGCACTATATTTTTATTTTTGCACTTTATCACACAGCCTCGGCCTCAGACCTTGTTTTTTTTATTTTTTTATTTATTTAGTATTTAGTATTTAATTATTTAGTATACTGTTCTTAATATTTTTTATTCTTACTTAATTTGTATTTATACAGATTTTACTTTTTACATTCCTGTTTATGTTGTTTGTGTACGTTATGTGTGATGTCTTTATGTGTATTAAGCTGCTGGACCCTACATTTCCCCTAGGGGATCAATAAAGTCATCTATCTACATCTATCTATCTATCTATCTGAAAAATGTGTATCAGCTGCAAAAAATTAAATAAAAAACTATGCATTTTATTTCCATTATTGTATACGGTGGGTCATATTAGGAGATATGTGGTTAAAAGAGATGTATATAGGTTTTTTTTTTACAGCTCTCAGATGTAAAAAATGGGTTAAATTTGTCCCTGAACAATATGCAAGGGTTAAAGAACAGCTGCAAAGCATATTATCTGTTTCAGTTTTGAGGTTTATGGTCCTTCCTGATTGTCAAAACTATAAAAAAAAAAGAAATGGTGCCAGTTGGTGGAAACAATCTTGAGTAGCCATTTTCTTATATTGACATTTAATCATTCACACATTGACCAATTCCAGTTTGAGAAGGGGAATTATTTCCTTTTTGTTTAAGTCAGACTGAAATTACTTCTCACTGTCAAAAATAACACGCTCCTTTTCAAATGCTCCTTTTCATCGGGGGTCGGTCGTGTCTCGGTGTCGATGACTTATCAAAAGCAGGAAAAAAAAAAAGGGACAGGTGTAATTAATAACATAACGATGGCTCCATTCCAATAATTGTCCCAGTATGCCGTGTCAATGAGCGAGCATAATAGCACAATGCCAGAGTGCTGGAAAACTGGCTCAGTGAAATGAAATGCAGTCATTGTTCATGTTATTAATTAAACCTTTTCCTGCATTGACGAGTCAAAAATATCTGCCATGAAAAAAAAAAAAAAAGGTCCACAGAGAGCTGAGGTTGTTTCAGAAGTAAAAAAAAAAACAACTAATTTGAATTCCTGCTGACATTTTTAAGTACGCTTATGGCTAAAAATGCATCTTTGGAACGATATGTGGATTGGCTCGGTTTGTATGTTTAAATAAGGATGATCTAATATTGTTTTTTATTCAATATTTAGTTTTTTTTTTTGCAGCCTGTAACGCCTCAACACACCCAGCCTGACTGTGTGGGCCACTACAGGCCATTACTGCCAATTTACCACCATGAAACCAAAGATCTGTGTTGGAAACATGTTAAAAAAAGCATATTATACGTATGAATGCAACATGCAAAAAATACCAGGTTAATCTTTGAGGGGAAAACAATATGAAAAGCTTTTTAAATTATCTGGAAAGAACAAATATTTGTATAAAAATGCATTATGTGCCTTCCCCGAGTGCTCAGAAACATCCCTGCAGCTCACAACATCATGCTTTTTTTTCCCTCTTCTCTTTTTTAGCTGAAAGAACAGAGGATATTTTGAGCAAAGTACAACCTCTCATCTGTTTAAAGCTGTTCATCATTACTACTCCTCTCCCTCTTGTTTGGGGTGTCTTCTCTCTCTGAGCTCGGTGCATTAAAAATTGAAAGCGTTCTTTGTGTTGAAGCAGAGAGAAAAGGGGAGGGGGAGAGAAAACAGCGATGACACTCTTTTGAGTACTACTCCTGTGCTGTTGAAAAGCTGACATCAATGAAACAGGGGATGGAGAGGAGGAGGTGGTGGGAGGGTGGAGGGAAGGAGGAAAAACAAAAAAAACAGAAAAGGAGAATAAAAAATAAAAAAAGATAAGGCGACATGAAGAAGTTGTTGTCACTCTGTTTGTTTTTAATGTTTGAGATGTTAAAAAAAGCTGTCAGGGTGCTGTGGCTGTGGCGAAACGAGCACATACAGTACAGGATGTTAGATCCTTTTTTTCCCAGAGAAGTCTGACACAGAAAAAATAAAAAAATAAAAAAATACACATCACAGCTGCTGCGCTCATATCCAACAACCAGCAGCTTCTCACTCACTAATTCATGTACAGCACACTGAGAGCTTCTGAATTGGATACCAATAAAGCTCATTATATTATCATTATTATTATAATCAAGCCTTTGTCTAAATGTACAGAGCTCCATCTCAGCAGCACAGTGGGAGGTTTTTATGTCAACACCAGCACAACACTTTACAGAGGTGGTTGATTATGCACCAAAAAACTGGACTCAATATTCCTCTTGTACATAATGTTACTATTTTGTATTTGCAGTTGTTCTTATTGCTTGTTTGCTTGCTTATTTTTCATTTTTCTTTATTCTTTTTATTGATGCTCTTTCTATTTTTGCTATCCACTTATAAAGGATTATCTTATTTTAAATCTATTTTTTAAGCCATGCAACCCAGCCTGCATGTCCATGTGGGCCCCATAAGGGTTAAATTTGGGCTGCAATATGGGTCCCACATGGGCTTGTCTGCAGTTTCCATGGTGACCCCACCTGTGTTTGCTCATATGGGCTTCAAATGGGTTCTGACTGGGTTTCAGGTGGGGCCGAACTGGGTGAGTTGAACATGTGGGGCCCATACAATTTGCCCTGTTTATGCCCAAGCTTGCTTAGCCCACTTACATCCCTTATGGGGTTCATACAGTGGGTTTCACATGTGGGGCCCATGTTACTGACACCATGTGGGACCTGCCCAGTTCAAGCCCATCCCAACTCAGTACCCACGTAACCTGCATTTAACCCATATGGGGCCCACATGGACATGCTGGCTGGGTAGCAACATTACACTATTTTGGCTCCAGACTGAACTATCTCAACATGTTTTTTAGATTGGTGGCCATGAAATTTGACAAAGACGTTGAAGCTCCTCACAGAATGAATTCCACTGATTTTGGTGTCTCCCTGAGTTCATAGCGTGACCATGACATTACCACTTTTGGCTTTTTTTTTTAATTGAAATGTCTCCACAAATATTAAATGGATCGCTATGAAAGTTGGTGAAGATTCGACTTTCTAATTCAACTTCTGATAAGACCTGGATTTTTACTGCAGCCAGAGCAGCAGGTCAAATTTTCATTTATCACTTATCAAGCTGAAATATTCACATTTACTGGATGAATTGACCAAAAAACTCTCTAACCCTAAGACTGACTTTGATTTGGTTTTCTTTTGTGCCACCATGAGGTTCACATTTGAGGCTTTTTAGTTAGTTTCCTTACAGAAGTGGCAAGTGCATCTCCAAATTTAGTCATATTTAAGTTTTAACACTCCTGTTGTCCTCGAGGTCAAGGAAGGAAAGGAATAAGAAGGAAGGAAGGGAGGAAGAAAGAAGGAAGGGAGGAAGGAAGGGAGGAAGGAAGGAAGGGAGGAAGAAAGAAGGAAGGAAGGGAGGAAGGAAGAAGGAAGGAAAGGAGGAAAGGAAGGGAGGAAGGAAGGAAGGAAGAAGGAAGGAAAGGAGGGAGGGAGGGTGGGAGGAAGGAAGGGAGGAAGGAAGGAAGGAAAGAAGGAAGGAAGGAAGAAGGAAGGAAGAAGGAAGGAAAGAAAGGAAAGAATGAAGGTAGGAGGGAGGAAGGAAAAGAGGAAGGGAGGAAGGAAGGAAAGAAGGACAGAGGAAAGACGGAAGGGAGGAAGGAAGGAAAGAAGGAAGGGAGGAAGGTAGGGGGAAGAAAGAAGGAGGGAAGGAAAGAAGGAGTGAGGGAGGAAGGAAGGAAGGAAGGGAGGAAAGAAAGAACAGTCAAAACAGACGGGGTCAATTTGACCCGGCAGGACGACACAAAGGTTAAGATCGACTGAAAAGAGAACGCCTTTATTTATAAATGACTAAATCACTTTGAGTAGCCTAAATAAAAATGAACACACAGCACAGCCACACGTTGCATTAGACTCGATGTAGTTATTTAGTTCTTGCTGAAGCTCTGCGTGCATCAAACATCCCTCGCACAACAGATCTAACAACAGATCCGACACTGTACACGACATAGGAGACCATTAAATAAAAACCTCACGCTGCTCACGATAATTAGATTTTTAATAAACAATATCACGGATCACTGACACAAAGACAGATGGGGTGCAACGCTTAGAGAAGAAACAACACGAGTACAGTAGCACAGCCTACATCAGCCACCTGTGGAGGCGGAGCGCTGGATGTTTTGATGCCACAGGCAAACTCTATACTCTGTATAATGAGCTTGAATGCTTTTAAAAGGTCTAAATGTTAATGGATGGATGTGTGATAGTGGCTGCAGTGACCTACGCCGATGAGGTCAGATAGTGGTTCGCAAGATGATTCAAACTGATGCACTTATATATAAAACTGCACTGTATGAAAGAACTGAGTGGTTGAAACCTAAATGGAGATTATTAGCAAGGAAGTTTAATTTAGGAATGAATAGCTCACAGTTAAAACTCCATTTCCTGATATAGTCACCCATCTATGTACTGAAGGATCAAATATACCTTTATGGGCTCATAAAATTCTACCTTTTAACCCTCACATTTCCTTCCTCCATCCCCCTTTCTTCCTTCCTTCTGTCCTTCCTTCCCATCCTTCCTTTCCTCCCTTCCTTCCTTCTTTCCTCCCTTCCTTCTTTCCTTCCTTCCTCCCTTCCTCTTTTCCTTTCTCCCTCCCACCCTCCTTCCTTCCTTCTTTCCTCCCTCCCTGCTACCTTCCTCCCTTCTTTCCTTTCCTCCCTCCTTTCCTTCCTTCTTCCTCCCTTCCTTCCTCCCTTCCTTCCTCCCTTCCTTCCTTGACTCAAGGACAACAGGAGGGTTAAGGGTTAAGCAGATAAGATGCTCCATAAAAAGCTATTGGATCATCTCAGAAATATTCACAATGCTTTAAAAAAAGTAAAAAAAAGGTTATTTTACCTTGCTTGTAGAAAAATTGCCATTTTTGGACGTTTGCATGATTGTCAGTTTCTTCAGTTGGATTTTTCACACGAATGCAACAGAGTGAATCTGCTGTCTGAATGTCGGACTGTCAGAGAGTCTTCCAGGTCTGATTCACTGTTCTGCCATGTTTCAGCTGAGAGCTTCACCTCAGTCCCAGAGGAAAAACACCTCCAACCATCCATCCATCCACCCAGCCACCCACACAATCGCTCTTTCTTGCAGTCCTGACAGCAGGCGACAGAGGGCAATCTCCCCCCAGGCAGACATGAAGGCAGCCAGTGGAGGGGAGGGGGGGGGGGGGGGGGATAGGTGGTTGGGTGGGGGGTTTGATTGACAGCAACAGCGTTGGAGGGAAAAGAGGAGTTTGCTTTGAGTTGCCAGACGCCCTGCTGAATAAAAGCTTACATGACGATGGGAAGAGTTGAGTACACATGCAGCTTTTTGTTGGGAGCAATGAAAAAGAAGGAAAAAAAAAAAAACAGAAAGATGCTGACTCTTCTGTTGCGTCTCCACTACAAGCTGCTGAGACTAGAGGCAGGATTAAAAGCTTCTGGTGTTCATGGCGTCTCACTAGTTTTCGGGTTTAGTTTGATTCGGCGCTCGCATTTGTTTGTCTTGTGTTTGTGTGGGGTTTTTTTTGCTTTTTTTGTCTTCTTCTTCCTGCTCTGCAAATATCTTATCAGCCTGCTGTGCAACGCTGCTTTAAAAAAACATGTGCAGAAAGTATCTATTTAGAATATCTGCATGGAAAAAAGGGAAGATGTGATGCTGTGATGAAAACGCTGCAGACGAATGTGTACACAGATGAGCAGTCAGATACTGATTATACTACAACATCAGCTGCACATATGGTATATAAATTAGTATAAAAGGCTTCAGCTCACTCACGAAAAGGGAGGCGGAAGGAGCTACAGATGTTTGTGATTGGCTTACAAAGCTCTCAATCAAGCTTTAAAGAGCGATTTCACAGCAGCTGAGAGTCATGTTTGTTTTTTCTTTACTGTGGCTTGTGTTTGTTTGCATTCACCACTTCTTCACTTTCCTAATAAAGCTTTGTTATGCACATTGTTGACATCCGTGTTCGCTAGCTTACGATCTTCTTCTCGAAATGGATACATGGCACATTGGCACATGAAGACTAAAGCGTTCCTTCTTTTTCTGCATAGTTTCCGCCTCCTTAGGCCCATTGAATGAAGATAAAACGATCTAATTGTGTGACTCTTCTGGACTTTTGAGATGTGATTGGACCAAATGGATCAAATTCTGATATTATAATGAGTAATGAGTAATATCATTGGGGTTTGCATGATTTACAGACTCTCTTTCAAAATGAAAGTCTATGGGAAGAAGTCTTTTTAGGCCCAATAGCGTCACATGATGATGTAATACCATAGACTGTATATAAGAAATGGACGTAACATCCGTGACGTCACCCATTGGTTTTTGGACTGCTGCTCGGAGGCCAATAGTATCAGATCTGGGCAGCGCCATCTTGAAAATTTCAGGTGCATGCTGGGAAAAATAAAAACACAGATTCTACTTATATGGGCATCAGGAGGAGCATGAGGCGCCCTCCTGAACCTGTGAACCAATCAACCTGTCAATCACGGCGTAGCCACGCCCTAATGCATATCCTGCTTTATCGTCACATATAAAATCAGGGAGGCCAAAATGTCCCAAATGAACATCATACTGCATTGAAGAAGGCTTTAAACTAGCGATTGAGACAATAAACACATTTTGAAAACGTTTACTGAGGTTAGAAATCAAGTGAGAAGTTGGTGAATTCTCCATTGATTTGTATAGAGTCAGAAGTCCTTTTGACACCAAAACGGTCGCCCCCTGGTGGCCTTTTGATAGAATGCAGTTTTAAGTTACTTCCGCGTTGGCATCATTTCAGAGGACCGGAACTCCCCACCTGGTCAAAACCTATTGCCTTCATCATCCACAGTGCAACTTGGCCACTGACATAATTCCTGTGTGTTATAGCCTGGAGCTGCTAGCCTACAGGAGATATTAGTAGCAGGCTACACATGTCTGCTAACCTTATTTTCTCTCAACACTCAACACTTCAAGATTGTTTTTTCATTTAATTTTCAACTTGTTTTCAACCCTGACCGACGCTGACTCAAGTTCCCTCTGGAGACAAAAAAGCACTTTATATTACTTTTTTAACACATTTGCACATCATATTCCCCAACACCTGGAAACACACGTCGATATGAGTTTCCCTTAAAGGTGTTCTAACTTTTACAAGCACTCCTTGATATAATGTATGTGGGATGGTTCATTTCTCACTTAACCTTCACAAACTAGACATCGCCTGCAAGCACAAAAATAAACCTTCACAATTCTGTCTGTGTAAACTATTTTGAGATTGTAAAAATCGCTGTGGCAAGCAGTTCATTATTTTATAACCTCAGTGAAAACACAACATAATGGAGATAGATAGAGTGAAAGGGGTGAAATCAGGTCCACTTTCTGTTGATGCCGCTCTTCCAAAAGATAGAGTGACAGGTGAGACGGGTGAACGAGGTCGTGATCATGTCTCTAACAAACACTATTCAAGAGTAGGACATTTTTTTATTTTGGGTTTGTCAGTTTCAAAAAGTTGTGCACAGATATGGGAGTGCTTGTCAAAGAGGTTAAGAGACCCTCGAAGCATCACAGTGCAGCATCAAGTCTATTATTTGCATTATTGTTAACGTGGTAATACAGTGCAGAATTCAACGTGCACTTAAACTGCATTACCATACACAGGCCGACAGAGTGTGGGTGATTATCTTTTTTTGATTTACTTGAAAGCCTTTCAGAGTTAACAGGCGAGTGCACGAGAGACAAAAGATGAGAAGTCGACCCGGCGATCGCTGAGTGGCTGACTTACACCTGTCGTCATGGAAACGGAGGGAGCAGGGGGGGGGAGCGAAACTCCTAACACAGGGGTGACAAAAAACATAGAACATGACTCCATTTAAACCTTTTCTGTATCACACTCTCAGCCTGAGTGGAGGAGACACAGTGGCGGTGAGCGGAGAGCTGAATGACGGATCCTGCAGGTCGACCAGAGACGCTGGAAAAAAAAGGGTGGGGGGGGGGAGAAGAGGAAAAGAAGACGATAGTTAAGGAGAGGATGGTGAATTAGGGTTCGGAAATCAATGTCATGTCATGCTGCAAACGGAGTATTTCAGCAGCAAATCCAATTTTAAAGATGTTGACACGGGTTCCACTTTCTAGACTTCACCACGGAGCATTTAAAGGGAACATACGCAGAAAGCATGCAGTAATGTAAAGCACAGAGAGGAGAGGATCAGTACTAGTAGTATTGGTTTTAGCAATGCTATAATTATTTCTCAGTCTCTTTATTAGAATACAACCAGAAAATACAGGAAATGTGTATGCAGTATTAAAAAAAATAGAAAAGAAAACAGCTTCTATAGGCTAAAGTGGTAAATATTTAGTGTGACATCACCTTATACTGGAGCAATAGCAGGAATATGGCTCTCCTAAACCTAATTAATAATAATATTGAATAATTAATGTTACAGTTTGTCTACATATTTCCTGTATTTTCTGTTTGTATAATGGTAGTGGTGGTGGCGTAAGACTTTTGCACAGTACTGTATATACATTTATTATTTTTTTATATTATGTTTTGGCATTTTTACCCTTTAAAGAGCTGAAGAAATGTCAGGAACTAAGCATTTTCTCTGTCATTTATTTCCACTTATTTCCACTCCAACAATTAGTAATTAATGGATGAAGACACACCATCAATCAACCATTTTCATATCAACATGCTGCCTGCTCCTCTCACTCTTTCCACCTGTTAATGAAACAAACAGGGAAGAAGAAGATGTTTCACCAGGGAGGTTTTCCAACAGCCAGAACAGCTCATTATGCATGTCCGTAGTGTGTCATCTATGCCTCTATTTATAGTGTTTATATCATCAATTCATCATGTGGAAATGTAGATCACCATGATGGTTTATAATGATTCATATGTGGATTTATATAGTATGTCCCAATTGAGGTTATAATAATAATAATAATAATAATAAAAAAAAAGAATATTAACAGCCTTCAATTGGCATTTTCCAAGCAATCAATCAATCAATCAAATGTATTAATATAGCACCTTTCATGCAGCTTAATGTAGTTTAAAGTGCTTCACAGCTGGTTGATGAGCTGATAATAAGACAGAAGAAGTGATAACATAAAGGAAATGAATAAAAATGATGAGGGGACAAAAACAAAGAATAAATTACAAAGAAAAAAAATAGAAAAAACAGAGACCAATGTACGCAAGAGAAAATAATAATGATAAAAATGTTTAGAAAAATTAAATAAAGCAAAATAAATAAGAGAGGAAACATATATGGGTCAATGACGTGATGTAACCCAGTGTCATTTGGTGTAACAAGTATTTATTCATAAAAAATATGATTATATACAAGAAAATAAATGTGAACTAAAATGTGGAATAAATATAATCCAATTTGGCTTTGCAGGGTTAGTTGTTTAACCTTTGTGTCGTCCTCCCGGGTCAAATTGACCCCGTCTGTTTTGACTGTTCCTTCTTTCCTCCCTTCCTTCCTTCTGTCCTTCCTTCCTCCCTCGCTCCTTCTTTCCTTCCCTCCTTCCTTCCTTCCTTTGTTCCTTCCTTTCCTCCTTTCCTCCCTCCTTCTCTCTTTCTTTCCTCCCCCCTTCCTTCCTCCCTTCCTTCCTTCCTCCCTCATTTCCTTTCTTCTTCCTTTCCTCCCTTCCTTCCTCCCTTCCTTCCTTCCCTCTTTCTTTCCTCCCTCCTTTCCTTCCTTCTTCCTTCCTCCCTTCCTTCCTTCCTTCTTCCTCCCTTCCTTCCTTGACTCGAGGACAACAGGACAACCTCGAGGACAACTTATTAAGAAACAAATAGTTGTTTAAGTCCTGCTCAATATTGGGGGAAAAAATGCTTTAAATATAAGTGTAGAAATACCTCCTTTTTTTCCCTTTTCATTGGATGTTTTAAAATGAAGTAAGTAAGTAAGTTCACTTAAATACACTGTAGGTGGGTAAAACATTTAATATTTATCATTCTTTTGTGGTTACACCATTTGACATTTTCAGGAGCATTCAGTCTTACTTTTGGTAATAAATGCCACAAATGTCATTTTTAAATGATATAAAACCAACACAAATACTAAATGTACATTTGCCCATATATATTATTACCATATAATTAACTCTGTTACATGTTTACCAGTTTATGCTTGTGTCTAAAATAGCATTTGCATAATTTACACATCTGGTCCTAAATGAAGGAGCAGTTTTTAGAAGAATGGAGTTCATCCCTCCAGTAGAGTTTAGAGACTTCTGATGGAGAAACATTTAATTAAGACTTTTTTTTTAGCTTTTATTTGATTCCAAATCTTATAAGAAAAACCATCTCAGCTGCTAATTTCTTCTTTGACATTTGGTGTGAGAGAAGATAAATGATTGTTCTGTTTGCACACACACACACACACACACACACACACACACACACACATAGTATATATATACACACAATGGAGGGAGGAGACTGCATTGTTTATATCTGGAGTGAATTGTTCTTCTTTCCAAATCAATACTTTTTAAGAAGACGCAGGTATCACACAGTACTTTAGGTTTCGATCCGCTCGGCTCTAGCAGAGGAGGAAAAGAAGGATTCCAGGTGAAGAGAGAGAAGCCCATTTTTAAATCTCGTCTGCCTGTCAGCTCACCTGTCCCCCGTCTCTCCTGTAAGTCTTTGATTGATTGGACAAGTGTGTGTTGTGGTGTGATTAGCGGGCTCTAATTAGGATCCATGCTTTGTTGTAAACACAGGGGATTAGCTGTAGACAAACACACCTATCAAACAATTAATACACTAATAAGCTAAAGAGCGCTGCTACCTTTCACGAACATTAACTGCTGCTTAGCAACTATCAACAAATCATTCACTTGCTGTTCATTTTCTGCTTCGGCTCTGTTTCCTTCACTGGATTTGTCTCAGATGAAACAGCAGGCAGATCATATTTGTCCGGCTCGTTGTTGTTGTATCTGCTTTTTCTTTTTTTCTTTTCTCCCCATTTTTTTTGTTATTTTGACACGCTATAATTCATTCACTCACCGTTCATTGTTTCCTCTAATCAGGAAACACATGAAGTGCACTACAGGTGTCCAAGGTCTGAGGATGCAGAGGTGGATGTTTTATTAAAATCTTTCAGCGATGGCCTTCAGAAGTATTAGATTTGGTCAAGTAAAAGAAAATAAAATAAAATTCACTATCTGGTGATGGATGTCTACAAGAAGCTGTATCTAAAATAATTCATCTGTTAAAAGCTTCTGTTTTGCATTTACAGTATTAACCCTCCTGTTGTCTTCGAGTCAAGGAAGGGAGGGAGGAAGGATGGAAGGGAGGAAGAAGGAAGGAGGGAGGGAGGGAGGGAGGAAGGAAGGAAGGAAGGAAAGGAGGGAGGAAGGAAGGATGGAAGGGATGAAGAAGGAAGGAAAGAAAGAGAGAAGGAGGGACGAAGGACAGACAGAAGGAAGTAAGGGAGAAAAGAAGGAGAGAGGGAGGAAGGAAGGAAGGACAGAGGAAATAAGGAAGGGAGGAAGGAAAGGAAGGGAGGAAGGTAGGAAGGAAGGAAAGGAGGAAGAAGGAAGTAAAGGAGGGAGGGAGGAAGGATGGAAGGGAAGAAGAAGGAAGGAGGGAGGGAGGGAGGAAGGAAGGAAGGAAAGGAGGGAGGAAGGAAGGATGGAAGGGAGGAAGAAGGAAGGAAAGAAAGAGAGAAGGAGGGAGGGAGGAAAAGAAGGAAGGGAGAAAGGAAGGAAAGAAGGAGGGAGGGAGGAAGAAAGGAAGGAAAGGAGGAAAGAGAGAGGAAGGAAAGAAAGAGAGAAGGAGGGACGAAGGACAGACAGAAGGAAGTAAGGGAGGAAAGACAAGAAGGGAGGGAGGAAGGAAGGAAAGAAGGAAGGAAGGGAGGAAGGAAAGAAGGAACAATCAAAATCGACAAGGTCAATTTGACCCGGGAGAACGACACGAAGGTTAAGTAGAAAAACACACATTTTTTCACATTTTCCTCTGAAATTTCCCTCTCCCTTTTCAGTTTCAGATTACTTGGGCGACACACACTTGTGACTATATATATACAATATGGTACCTTAAAATGTAATTATGGCTCATTTATGGCATATTTTGCATTAACGTGGCCATTGTGACTATATGGGTCATGCTAATTTTGGACTGGCCATCTCTGTTAGAATAGAAGAATGGAATAGAAATCTCTTTAAGTGCACTACCTGAATGAAGCTCAGCATACAAGAATAAGAATAACATGTAAAAAACAAAACATAAACACACATCCAAACATGCGTACACATTGACCTACATATGCTTAATAAAATATCAGTATTGCACAACACAATGAGGGACATGAGACCAGATGATGATGTGGAAAAGCTCAAAGAATTTATTAACAAAAGATTAAAAAAACAGATCAAACAAAAAGAGTTGAGAGAGAGTGAGGGCAGCAGAAAAAGAGCCACTTATAGGCTACAGAACCAGCCCACTGCTTCACAAAGCTGCACCTAGAACCCGAAGACATAGAAAAGACGCACATGCAACACAATAGACAGTTGCATGTAACAATCCATCCATCCATCCATCCATCTTCTTTCCGCTTATCCGGGATCGGGTCGCGGGGGCAGCAGCCTAAGCAGGGAAACCCAGACTTCCCTCTCCCCAGCCACTTCGTCCAGCTCTTCCCAAACCAGCCGAGAGACATAGTCTCTCCAGCGTGTCCTGGGTCTTCCCCGGGTCTCCTACCGGTGGGACGTGCCCTGAACACCTCACCCGGGAGGCGTCCGGGAGGCATCTTAACTAGATGCCCGAGCCACCTCATCCGGCTCTTCTCAACGTGGAGGAGCAGCGGGTCTACTCCGAGCTCCTCCCGCATGGCCGAGCTTCTGGCCCAGCCACCCTACGGAGGAAGCTCATTTCGGCCGCTTGTACCCGCGATCTCGTTCTTTTGGTCACTACCCAAAGCTCATGACCATAGCATCTAACAATAATATGTAATATAAATTATAGAGATCTGGGAAAACGACGTATATTGAGGCAAACTGCAAGTATCTATTTTATTCTTTACATAAACTTGCAGACACAAAACATTTTCTCTATCTTGAACTCTCATAAAAACAGGCAAAAGTTCAAGTTGCCCCGGATGTAGCTTCATATGCAGTTACCCATAACAACCTTTTTTCAGGAGTCTACTTTCTGAGAACTTTTAAAATGATTTACTTAGAAAGCTGTTTAGTTCTAGTCCCCCCCCCCCCCCCCCAAAAAAAAAAAATCTCTACAAGTGTAAGGTTACCATGACCCAGAGAGCCACAATGACCATGTTCACAGGAAGAATTATCCTTTGTGTAGTGCTGCAAACTGAACAGCACTTTTGAACAGTGACTGATGTGCGTATGTTTGCCTCTCTCTTTGCTGTGGTAGCTGTTTATTAAATATGAGCTCTTCTTGACATTTCCTGTACATAACTGCTGCCTGTATGCTGAAGAATAGCTTAAAAGCTTCCATGTTTGCTGGGTTTTCTGCAGAATAACGTGTCAGTGCTTCACAAAAGAACTATTTTTATGACTGAATGTGTTGCATGAAACAAAACTATGAATACACGTAATGGCCACGATATTTATTAACCTTTAGATTACCTCAAAAAGACCCTTAACCCTCCTGTTGTCCTCGAGTCAAGGAAGGAAGGGAGGAAGAAGGAAGGAAGGCAGGGAGGAAGGAAGGACAGAGGAAGGAAGGAAGGAAGGAAGGAAGGAAGGAAGGAAGGAAGGAAGGAAGGAAGGAAGGAAGGAAGGAAGGAAGGGAGGAGGGAAGAAGGACAGAGGAAGGAAGGAAGGAAGGAAGGAAGGAAGGAAGGTAGGAGGGAGGGAGGGAGGGACGGAAGGGAGGAAAAAAAGGAAGGGAAGAAGGAAAGGAAGGACGTAGGGAAGGAAGGTAGGAAGGAAGGAAGGAGGGAGGGGGGGAGGAAAGAAAGAGAGAAGGATGGAGGGAGGAAAGAAGGAAGGATGGAAGGGAGGAGGGAAGAAGGAAAGAGGAAGGAAAGGAAGGAGGAAGGAAGGAAGGAAGGACAGAGGAAAAAAGGAAGGAAGGTAGGAGGGAGGGAGAAAGGAAAAGAGTAAAGGAGGAAGGAACGAAAGCAGGACAGAGGAAAGAAGGAATGGAGGAAGGTAGGGGGAGGAAAGAAAGAGAGATGGAGGGAGGGAGGAAAGAAGGAAGGGAGGAAGGAAGGAAGGAAGGAGGGAGGGAAGAAGAAAGGGGGATGGAGGAAGGTAAGAAGGAAGGTAGGAAAGAGAGAGGAAGGAAAGAAATAGAGAAGGAGGGAGGGAGGGAGGACATACGGAAGGAAGGAACAGTCAAAACAGACAAGAGTCAATTTGACCCGGGAGGACGACACGAAGGTTAAGGAGGAATCCTCATTTATAATACAAATCAATATTCGGTAGGTAAGTAGAAGAAAAATAAAATGATGAATGAACATTTTTACAAATAAATTAAGACAAGGTCTGAGATTAGGCCTAGACATGGCGCAGGTGTCCACATTATTTTGTCTACTTTTGGTTTCTTCCTGCTTCAGCTCACAATGATTGTTCTTCATGACGACACAGACACAGGTCGGTTTATTGCTTTGACGTGTCTCGCTTCGTCTTAGTCACACTGTGACAACTGTATTTATCAATGAATACAGTCAGCAAAGCGTACATTACATAGCATGAAACAAACTAAATACAGAATGACACATGGCGTGAAAATAGATGATAGAGTCCTTACATTCTTTAAGCTTTGTGTCGTCCTCCCGGGTCAAATTGACCCCGTCTGTTTTGATTGTCCCTTCTTTCCTCCCTTCCTCCCTCTTTCTCTCTTTCTTTCCTCCCTTCCTTACTTCCGTCTGTCCTTCCTCCTTCCCTCTTTCTCTCCTTTTTTCCTTCCTCCATCCCTCTTCCTTCCTTCCTTCCTTCTTTCCTCCCTCCCTCCCTCCTTCTGTCTTTCTTTTATCGCCATTATCTTCCTTCTTTCCTCTGTCCTTCTTTCCTTCCTTCCTCTTTTCCTTTCTCCCTCCCTCTCTCCTTCCTTCTTTCCTCCCTTTCGTCCTTCCCTCCTTTCCTTCCTTCTTCCTCCCTTCCTTCCTTCTTCCTCCCTCCTCTCCTTCCTTCTTCCTCCCTTGCATCCTTCCTTCCTCCCTCCCTTTCTTCCTTTCCTTCCTTCTTCCTGCCTTCCTTCCTCCCTCCCTCCTTTCCTTCCTTCCTTCATTCCTTCCTCCCTCCTTTCCTTCCTTCTTCTTCCCTTTCATCCTTCTTTCCTCCCTCCCTTCCTTCCTTCTTTCTTTCCTTCCTCCTCCCTTCCTTCCTTGACTCGAGGACAACAGGAGGGTTAAATTCTTTAAACATTGTTCTGACTGCCTATCGGCTTCAGACGTCAATAATTGTGACTTTAAATACAACATAGCAGAGTTTCATGAGACCACAACTCACCTTTTGATTGTATAGTGTTACAATGAAATGTGTTGTAGCGGTTCTACAAATGGACAACATCACTTCTGGATCAGAAACATGAAAATACAATGAATTAATGCATTGGTTACCATGGTTACAATGGTTACAACCCTTTTAGTCATCTATCTATTACACATCAGTATATCCCTGTACTGCATGAGATAAATCATTTTAATCACATCAGAAATGTTAACTTTACATCAAATTCATTATTTATTTATTGCATTAAATTATGGTATAAAATATTAATGCATCATTAACATAGATTATTTATGCAACAGCACTTACACTGATTATTTTAGACTTTTTCTGTTGCACAAAAGCAGTTAAATAAAGAAATGGTTTTTCACGAGTTTTTTTTAGAAACTGTAACTGTGATTGTGAGCCAGACTTTATCTCCCAACATCAACATGTGTTGCACATCACTCATGCTTTTGTTTCCAACATCTGCTGAACAATACAACACATGAAATACTGCACTCTCCTCTCTCTGCAGCAGCCCCACTGATGCTATCAGTTTGCACAAAAGCACAGAGTCACTTTATACATTAACTCAGGTGTTTTGGCACCTTTGTTGTCCATCTGATTGTATTCTTCTTAGACATGTTAGAATAGAATAGAATAGAATATACTTTATTGTCTCCTAGGGGAAATTTGTCATGGACTCAGAGTGCGTAGTGCGTAGTAGTAGCTTCCCTTACAGACGATAAATACACATAAAATACATATAACAGCTAAAGACGTACATGTAGGCTACACATGATACTCATGATACATCCAATGAAAGATTAAAGCAAAATTAAAAAAACAAAACAGACAGAACACCAAGTTATTGCACACTTCCCAGGCCTCAGCGTACAGATCTATTTAACATTTTGATGGAGAGAGTATTTAAAACGGTTCAATTTGCATTTTGGGATTCTGTACCTTCTGCCAGAAGACAAGAGCTCGTATTGTGTTTTGAAGGATGTGGGATGGGTCCGACAATAGAGTACAGACTGCTCATAGATGCACTGAAGGGAGAGCTTTTCAGTCCTCCCCATCACCTTAGATTTGGACTGTGTGCAGAGATCATCCCATACCTGATGACACTCTCCATCACTGCCTGATAAAATAATAAAAATGTTTTTGTGTGCATCTTTTTGTCATGTGTTATTATTGTGTGTAAGGAGAGCAGCAAAGTAAGAATTGTGTTGCTTTGTCTGAACCTCCGTGTTTTTACTTTGCATATGACAATAAACTTCTTGAATCTTTGAATTTTGTTGAAATCCTTCAACTAGAAGAGTGGAAGCTGTTTGAGCTGCACATTAACCCTCCTGTTGTCTTCGAGTCAAGGAAGGAAGGGAGGAAGATGGAAAGAAGGATGGAAGGGAGGGAGGGATGGAGGAAGGGAGAAAGAAGGGAGGGAGGGAGGAAGGGAGGAAGAAGGAAAGAAAGGAGGAAGGAAGGAAGGACGGACGGAGGAAAGAAGGAAGGGAGGAAAGAGAGAGGAAGGAAAGAGAGAGAAGGATGGAGGGAGGGAGGACAGACGGAAGGAAGGAAGGGAGGAAAGAAGGAACAGTCAAAACAGACGGGGTCAATTTAACCCGGGAGGACGACACGAAAGTTCATGAACATGCCATCAACATTTTTTTTGCATCATGAAAACTGACACCCTCATATCATAAAAATATATAAAATCTTCATGCTTTCCAATCATTTGAAGGCTGCCTGTGCTCCCTCGTGAATGGAGACATTATTTTAAGCCATTAGTCTCATTTAACTTTCTCAAAACCATTTGAATAATAACTGTAATGCAATCCAACTGAAACCACACTTCTTTTTTATTTTTTTTTAATTATTCCAACATGAAAGGAGAATTATGTACTTTTTATCTTGTGTGTATTTTTAAACATATTTTTGAGCATCCTCTTGTGAATACACGCCAGCACTACAGTGACCATTTAGACTTCAGCTTGTTCTTCCATGTACATAAAGTGCATTCAATCCCAAAATCTGCCGCCCTAAGGGAAACACTCGATTCATAGCTATTAAAAAAAACATCTTAGCAATTCAGCAAACAGTACTTCTCCCTCGCTCCGACTACACACAGCATCCCTGTAGCACCATTTATCATCAAAACCCCCTCGGAGCATCCTCCTACAAAACTCTGAACCTAAACATATCCTCGCTGTAACCAGGACTTTATAAATCTCCACCCTGCCTTCACATTCTTCTTCTTCCTTCACAGAAACACCTTTTTTAGCCCATCCCAAGAAGACAATAAACAATCCCCCTGTTTCTACAGCCTGTCTTGTACGTAAAGTTTTGATATAATAGCTCCAAAAAACCTGCAGCGAGTGCAGAGGAAATTGAAGGGAAAAAAAGAAGTGCCAGTTTTTTTCCTTTTTGGGGTAAATTTTGTACATTTAAACTCAACTTTGACAAGTTTCACCTGCATGCAGCAAAGTTATTGCTATTTTCTTCAATAGTTTTCAGTTCCAGACGTCAGAGAAAACAACATGGGACTTCTAATGGTGATCCATCACTGAAAGAAGCTACAGCACAGCTTACTTAAACAGTATAATAGATCATAGTTTTTCCAAATATATTGTTCCAATCTTTATTCATTTCATCATATATATAATTCACGTCATATATAGTTATTTTTTTAGTTCTAACATTCATCTTTATGAAAAGTAAACTTCAATTGTTTTCATCATATCCATATATTTCTACAACCCTCTGGACCAGAACATGGTGACATTTACAATAAAGGACACATATTCAGCACATTTCCAGCTCTATATTTATATTCTGTGGCTCTACTGGAATATATTTGCATGATTTCCAGTTGCAAACTCCTCATCTATCTTCTACTCGTCCTTTATGCATCCCCTTAGTTCAGACTCTGTCTATGAAACAACTACAGACAACCATTCTTACCCATGCACAAAGGATGTAGAGGTAACTTTGCAAACAACATATTTGGGCTTTGTTTTACAGAGTCTATTTTACGATGATGAGCATTCAACATCATAACAAAAAAATGTTATTTCCCCTTTAAAACTGTGACAAAACTTGAAACTTAACCCTTTATTGTAAACATCCAAAATAGCCGCTCCATGCCTTTCTGTGAGGTTGTAGAACCATGTGGATTTTTTATACCTGTGATGAACCCTTTATGGTAACTTTATATGGTCACAAAAAGAAGTTATGTCATATTGCCCAATAACTCTCTAGGAATTAAAATGTTAAATTTCCAAGTATTCCAATGAGTGCTCTATAAAGGGATAACTTAACTTAACCTAAATAATTATCATGACCTCATCCTCCAAAAACGAGTCAAAACTGAACTATATATGATGCAGTTTTGTTGTTGTTTCATAGACATGGAATGTCATGATAAGGCCCATTCATGCTCAACGTACGTACGAAAATGTATCCGTCCTTTTCAAACGATGTTACCGTCACTGCTCACATACTTCCATGCATCCTTTACGTTGGCATGGATGTTAACCAATACATCCACCAGGGGGCAGCACAGAGTCAAAAGTTTACGACAACAACAAACTCAAAAACAAACATGGCGTCTGTGGAGGAATTATTGATCATGTTCCTCTTGCATAAAAGACAAAAACGATATGTTTAAAGTTTCTAACCAACTCGCACAACCTTTCCTCAAAAAGTTCCGCCATTGTTATTTCGTCTTCGTGTCTCACTAGAGCTATGTATCGGGTAGTGACAGCAACACTGCCCCCCCATGGTTTCCGGTGGTACTGCTCCGTTTGGCCTGTATCCGTAAGCTTTATGGAAATGTGCAGAAATACGGATGAAATGAACGCGGAGCACGGACGGAGCCTTCTGTCACATACTTCTGTCCGGATTTAACGTTGAGCATAAATGAGCCTATACTGCTAAAAGACAGAGGTTGTCCACTTTCTCCCTAAATACTTTCTCACACAGATGGCGGCTATTTTCAAAGCCTTGAAAACATCTCTTCAAAAATCTGCAGGCAGCAGACATTACACAGACATTCCAGTTTGCAGGTTTTCACACTGAGCATGGATCATTATCTGTATGATGAAAGACATATTAGGTATAAAAAATGTTTTTAAAAAAGTAAGAAGTAATCTTAAACAGTGAAGAGTCAAAGCAGCAGTTTGTCTCTGAGCTGCTTTTGTTTAGAGGATGTCTGGGAGCGTTTGAGTTCAAAGCTGCACCAGAGAACAAAAAAAAAAAGAAAGAGAAAAAGAAAAAGCAGCAGCAGCGGGAGCTTGTGAGAATTCATCAGTGGGTTTACACTCTGCATGGGCAGCGTGGAGAGACAAGAAAACTAAAAATAATCCTGTAATATTCTTTAACCAGCACAACTCCCTCCTGCACATGTTCCGCCCGGACAGAGATTCAGTGAGAAAGATTAGTGATGAATCTAAAATGACTTCCCTCCCAAAAAAGATGAGGTGCAATGAGTATTAGATATTAAAAAATAAAACTTACTTAATAAAAACATAGACATCGATAATTATCTTCATATGAAATCACATTTAGAGGTTTTAAATGTAAGATTGAGAAATTCATTCTCATTAATGACACCGGTGGTCGTTAAGTGAGCTGCAGTCAGCATCCTGTTTCCTTCGCTTACACTTCTCATAATAACATAAAAGAACATAATTATAAAAAGAGTGTTTTGCACCATGTTTCTGCAAAGCATCCCTCACTCTCCTAAACATATGCATGCTCACACACAAACACACACACAGAGGCACATAAGACAGAGATTAATACATGTAAATTGCTTCACAATTACATATAAAACCTTTAAAAAAGACTTAATATAACACAATGAGATATGAAAAACTTCCTAAAAGGAGCAATTTAGCATTGCAGAAGCAGAAGAAACACATAAGAGAGATAGGTAGGGACAAGATAATCTACATACTGGACTATCTATACACCTATATGCACTTTATAATCTACTATACTATACTGTTCGCCAGCCAGTATGCATGGATTTCTTTTAATAAAACGTTTTATTCCAAAATTACAGAGATTTGTACTGAAATAAAATTGTAATAACAAAAAATGGTATTAATTGAAGTAGCCATAACCAAAATAATAGTATATAAGTACAATTAATAGGACAAATATAGTGCAAAATAAAGGAAAAAATACAAAATAATGGAATAAAATAGAAATAAAACACATAATATAACACAATGAGATTACAAACCTCCACATGTTACATACCCACCATCCTCCACTCTTCCCCATACCACACACATCGCTTCACCTAACTCCCCATCGTGGCTGGCTGACTGTGGCTGGGGTGTGATCACACACATTAAAATAGAAATTCAACAGGAAAAGAAAAAGGAAAAGCCCTACGAACAAACATACACACATAGGCAGGCAGGTATATACTACGATTAATTGGAAGGCAAATGGTGTGAAATATTAAAATGGGTAATAAAAGGCTGCTATGTATTAAACGAAATCTCCATGGAGCCTCTCAGTGTACATTTTATTTCCTCAAGTTTGAGAAAAAAAACATGAGATCTTTAAGCCATTGAGATATTGAACATCTCTTGGCAGAGTTCCAGTGTAAGAGTATGATGCATCTGGCTCCGAGAGACGTGGATGCAATTATTTGCTTTTGTTTAGAGTTAAGAGAGAAATGTTTCATTCGAGGATAGAAAGATTCCTATCAGTGGACATGGCTGCAAGTTGAGCACTGAAGCTGCATTTTTATAGCATCCGAATAGGTATGTGTGTAGTTCTGGACATAAAATAAACACATGACTTAGATTGCAGGGATTGTTATGACATCTGCTGCTTTATCGTCAATGTTTGGATATGTTCCTGAAAGCCTAGATTTGGAAAGATGAGCCTTATGCATTGAAGTTACTTGAAGCTGACATGAACACAAGATCTGGTAGTATGTACTCTGTCTATGGCTGAACTCCATCCCCAGCTCCTGTGCTGTTACCATTTGGTTTGAGATTTTAATAGTACCACTATCTTTAAATGACATGAGGGGACTTAATGTTTTTAGATGTGAATGCTCTTTGATGTGGATTTAATGAAAGCAAATCGACTCTGGGTTGTTTTCGGAGGAGTGCTGGAAAACTGAAAAAAAAACAACAAAACAGTAGAGGTATAGTGTCTCATTTGAAAATATCTGAAAATATGAGATAAAGATAGTCCAAATGTGGATGATAAATAAGAAAAAACACCCTATCCACATACAAATGTTGGACATTTTTAATATCTTTTCTGAACCACAGAGAGAAACTGAATCTAAAGATGAAAGTGGGAATAAATGATTATTACATATTGGAGCCAAAGTTGATGCAGATAAGAATTTAAAATGGTGTCTAAATTACTGCCATATTCTTTTTGAAGGGATAAAAACTACCAGGTTATCTGTATATTGTTAGATTTTCAGAGGTAAGGAGGTGTAGCTGAAATGAGGGAAGACGAGGTACAAGAGAGCGCCTCCAGTCTTCACCAGGGAGTGTTAAGCCAATAAGCAATCTGTTGAATGTGTGCAGCCCAATAAAATAAATGAAAAATAGGCAACGTTATATCCCCATTGAGTTTGCACTTAGCAGAGATTTAGATATTTTAGGTGATTTCCCACCCCATATAAAGATGCTCAACTTTCGGTGAAGCATTTTCAGAAAGGTTTGAGACAATAATAAAGGGGCAGTTTTAAATAAATTAGGAAATCAAGGTAACATGTCAATTTCACAGCATTTACCCTTCTAATCAATGGAAGGGGCAGACTAGTCCGTATCTGGAAGTCAGTCTTTGACTTGGAGATAAGGGGAACACAGTTAGCCAATAAGACACTATTAACGTTGTCGTTAACGTTAACGACAATTCAAGGCAGATTTACTACATTTAAAAGGCAAGTCTGTCACGGTGAGTAGTGCAGATGGACCCAAAAAGGCAGACAGTCTCAGGAAACAGGCACTTTATTGGCCAAACCATGAATAAACAACTCAACAGAACAACACAGGCCGAATGAACACTGGCAAAAACTCCACAGTACAAAACACAGCAGAAACACAGAGACTCGGACAAAGACTGAACAGGAAACCAAAACCTATATAGACATGATGAGGTAATAACTAACAGTACACAGGTGCGAGAAACAAGACAGGTGAAACACATGAAGCAATCAACCAAGGCAGGGGAAACACAGGAAGTAAAACTAACAAAATACACAAGGGGAGAACAACTTTCCAAAATAAAACACAAACTAACACAGGATGAGTCTATATGTTGAAGATGCAGGGAAGATGTATTGATAGGATAACATTTGCTTTTATAAGCTGAAAAGGAGGAAACATTGTCCAGGATAGATTAAAAAAAGAAGGAACACCAGATGTGGAATCGGTTATGAACAATAATACATCATCTGCATATAGAAGTAGTCAGTGCTCAATTTCGGCACATACAACACCAAGAAACAAGAGGTCCTTGATGTAATAGAAAGCAGTTCAATCACCAAAGTGAACAACATGGGGAAAAGTGGACAGCCTTGACTTTTTCCTAAGGACATCCAGTCCATATAATACATCCACACTCTGGGCAGCGCTACGTCTTCTTCCTCTCATGTCTAACTTCTGCAGATATTTTTGCAGCACAACACATACAGGTACTTTCTTACACAGTATATCTTTAAAGTAGGAGGCTAAATACCAATCTCAAGTACTTAATTATACAAAGATAGAAGGATTGGGGCCAGCTAGTTATGCAATTTCCCCTAAAACTCAATGGAAAAGAGGTTAGTTCTCTTGTATTTCTCTAATTGAACACCCAATTTCATCAATAAGAGGAGCATGTAGGTCCTGTACAGAAGAGGGTTCAACCTCTGGAGTCAAGTTCGTCCATAAACTTTTACCATATTAAAAGTAAAATAAATTCAGGTTTATGAAGGGACCAGGTGGGGAGTTCCGGTCCTAGGAAATGAGGCTAACTCGGAATAGCTTAAAACTGCATTTTATCAAAAGGCCACCAGGGGGCGACGGTTTTGGTGTCAAAAGGACTTCCGTCTCTATACAAGTCAATGGAGAATTCACCAACTTCTCACTTGATTTCTAACCTCAGTAAACGTTTTCAAAATGTGTTTATGGTCTCAATCGCTAGTTTAAAGCCTTCTTCAATGCAGTATGATGTTCATTTGGGACATTTTGGCCTCCCTGATTTTATATGTGACGATAAAGCAGGGTATGCATTAGGGCGTGGCTACGTCGTGATTGACAGGTTGATTGGATCACAGGTTCAGGAGGGCACCTCATGCCCCTCCCGATGCCCATATAAGTAGAATCCCTGTTTTTATTTTTCCCAGCATGCACCTGAAATTTTCAAGATGGCGCTGCTCAGATCCGATACTATTTGCTTCCGAGCGGCAGTCCACAAACCAATGGGTGACGTCACGGATGTTACATCCATTTCTTATATACAGTCTATGGAAGGGACGCATAGAATGACTTGAAAATATTATTAATATGTAGGAGATCAGAGATTAGATTGGCAGACGGGTCGTTAATTTGAGGGATAAAACAACATGCAGCATGATATTTTTACTTTATTAGTATCTACTTTGCATCCTGAGAAAGAGATTAAGTCGAATTCAGCCTTAGTTTTGGTCAAACTGAAGCAGATATCTTAGGGGGCAAATCATCCCATTGTTAGCACAAAGCACCTAAAACTAGGCTTTATGAGTTCACATCGAAGACATGCACTCAATGACTCCCAACAGCAAGGAATATGAGGTGGAATTAATCGGATTTAGAGCAAGAAAATCATCAGTGGAATTCGGAGTTTGACTCAAATAAATCACTTTGAGATAGAAGGAGTGAGTTAAATCTCCAAAAAGCAGGGCTTCTGACATAAGAGGAGAATTTAATATCTAAAAGACACAGGGGCATGATCTGAAATAGCGATACTTTATGGATTTAGTGAAAAAATAATCAATTCTGTAATATGAATGACGTACTTTAGAGAAGAAGGAAAATTCTTTAGCTTGTGGGGATTAGGGAATCTCCAAGGATCGATAAATCCATTCTGCTTCATAAAAAAAAAAAAAATCACAGAAAGATTTGGACATACTGGATTTAGGGAGAGAGGTTTGCGGAGACTATAACAGTCTAAAGCAGGATTAATGATGCAATTCAAATCCCCCGTCCAAAAATAAGCAGATGAGTGTTTAGAAATGGAAGATTGCTGAGTGATGTGTGGGCAAAGTTGACGTCATCTAAATTTGGAGAGTATATGTTGAGCGATAACACTTGAATTTGATAAAGAACACCAGCTGCAATAACATACTGACCATTTTTTAACGAAATACCACTTTATTTCCAATCGGGTCAACTTGATCCCGTCTGTTTTGACTGTTCCTTCTTTCCTACCTTCCGTCTGTCCTTCCTTCCTTCCTTCCTTCCTTCCGTCTGTCCTTCTTCCCTCCCTCCATTCTTCTTTCCTCCCTTCCTTCTTTCTTTCCTCCATCCCCCTTTCTTTCTTCCTTCCTTCTGTCCTTCATTCCTCCCTCCGTCATTCTTTCCTTCCCTCCTTCCTTCCTCCCTCCCTCCTTCTCTCTTTTTTCCTCCCCCTACCTTCCTCCCTTCCTTCTTTCCTCTGTCCTTCTTTCCTTCCTTCCTCCCTTCCTCCTTTCCTTTCTCCCTCCCTCCTTCCTTCTTTCCTTCCTTCTTTCATCCGTCCTTCCTTCCTCCCTTCCTTCTTTCCTTTCCGCCCTTCCTCCCTCCTTTCCTTCCTTCCCTCCTTTCCTTCCTTCTTCCTACCTTCCTTCCTCCTCCCTCCCTTCCTTCTTTCCTTCCTTCCTCCCTCCTTCTTTCCTTCCTTCCCTCCTTCCTTCCTTCCTTCCTTCATCCCTTCCTCCCTCCCTCTTTCTCTCTTTCTTTCTTCCTCCCTTCCTTCTTTCCTTCCTTCTTTCCTCTGTCCTTCTTTCCTTCCTTCCTCCATTCCTTTCGACAGGAGGGTTAAAAGACAATGTCAACGTTTGACCATTTTAGATGTGTGGAGGCTTTTGATCTTTGGATTGGATTACCAATACATCTAATGTTCCAAATTATAAACTCTGCAGCTGTACCTGAACTACATATATTGTGGTTTGAGATTATATTAGTATTGCTACTACTTTTATCGTTGCTCTTTAAGAAGTCCCGAGGGCTGAAGTGGACTCCCAAATCTACTTCCAGTGATCTGCACCTCACTGCAACCTTCGTGTGTGTGCTATTTTTCCATTATAAAGATTCAATAGTGGACATAAAAGTTCAGTAGAGAAAACCAATCAATCATTTTTTTTCTATTTTATTTCAAAGGTTTCAAAGTATGGGGAACATTTAAGATCACCACTTGGGCAGCATAGGTGTTTAAAGCAGTGTCACCATGTTTGGTTTCATCCAGTTGACTTGCTTTGACCAGTGTTTTTTTTTATCTTCTGATACTTTATGAAGTCATCTTTGAAGTTCTGCGTCACACACTGGGAATTTTAAGTTCTCAAAAAAAAGTTTTCTAAAGCTGTTCAGTACACTCTGACTTCACTGTCCGATGAGATTATAGGTACAACAGACTTGAAAGTTTGGAGCAAAGGAGGCCAGGGGAAAAAAAAAAAAGCTTTTCTTTAAAGAACACTAAGCCATGTCTGTTTCCTTTTATGTTACAAATTAAATGTAAACAGGCCAGCTTCACTAAATCTATAGAAATACATTTTTTTCCCTTTCACTTCAGTTGAGACGAGACTGCTCAGCAGAGCTCTAATCCCACATGGGCTCGTCCTTTGTTGTGTGATTTTGTCTTTTTAGCTCAGAATGAATGAAGGTCTGCATCCAGCTAGAGGAGGATTTCATCCATTCCAACTTCTTTTTCTAAATGAACAAACACCGCTCTCCTCTTCTGAGCTCCAGCCACATCCTGTACAGTCTCACGGCTACGTTTCCATGGCAACAGTGTCCGACTGGGTACACATGGGAAAGCAGAGAGAACAGAAAGAGAGACCAAGAGAGAAGGGGGTTGCGGGGTTGGGGGGTGGATGGGGAGAAGAAGAAGTCTCTCCTTGGAAGAGCAAACCTGGCCAAGACTTTGACTGGCATCACATGTGCAGACCTGCTGACTGACAAATGCAGCTTTCTCTATGTTGCCCTGCAGCCCAGCGAGGTTCCCATGACAACTGCATCCCTCAGTTCACCGGGTGTCTGCTCGGTTTGCCCCTCGCTAATTCACAAACAGTAATAATCAATACAGATGATGCAACACTGCCATTAGTCCTCAGGGGCCAGCAGAGCCAACTGTGTGTGAGAGCTGTAATGTATAAACAGGAATCTACTGTACAGCACATACTGCTCAAACACATACTGCAAACTGTGAGCGAGATACACGGAAAATGGTACACTGGAGCTTGGAAATAAAATGGCAAGAGTGGGGTCATACTCTGATGATAAAAAGGTAATAATAAAGTTAATTACCAAACTGATGACCTGGTATTTGCTTCGTATTACCAACGGATATATGATATTTGAGAAATATTTGCAAAAGGGACCAAAAACAAAGGAGTAATAATGAGGAAACACATCTAAGGATGACAGTGAAGCAGAACTATTGAAGAGACTGTCTTCCCAAGAAATACGACAACAGGTCGAAATGTCAGTCACACAATAACGCAATATAGTTATAGACGCCATATAGTGGCCATAGTGTATGACTGAGTATGTGTGTGTAGTATATATGTATTTTATTTCAACCTATTATTTTACTATTTATTACTTTATTACTATAGCCTTGGGTTTTGAATTTTGTTGTATTCTATACAATGACAATAAAGGAATCTAATATAATCTAAAAAAGACGCCATCTAGTGGCCATAGTAATTATTGTCCACACAATTGATGCAGATGTCCATATAAGGTGACAAATTTGGAGGTGGTGGCTCGTTTCGATGGTTTGACCCAAACTTGCAATCATTGGACTTTGAGACAGTTTTTTTTTGTTTTTTTGTTAAATAAAACTACAAATGTTGCTAGGTCAATTAAGTTCAAACCCAGTGTGCTTCAACCATATTTTTTAAAAGCTGAAATTAAAAGAAAAAGAACAATAAAAACAAGACATCCTTTCATAGAAATAACCAAGGTAATAACGAAATATAGTTACAGACGCCATCTAGTGGCCATAGTAATTATGGCCATTACAGAGAAGTGGTGCAGTTCTAATGACGTCTATATAAGCTAACATTCAGAGGTGGCGGGTTGTATGGATGGTTTAATCCAAACTTACAAACACTGGACTTTGAGTGTCACATTAACTACAATTATACAATCACAACCTGAAATTACACAAAGTTCCTATTATCCAATTACATCAATTTTCATGGAAAAGCTAATATGTCTAATTAAATTCTTCAATATGGCAATGAAATTCAGCTCAGGCAGTCCAAACCCAGTGTACTCCAACCACATTTTTAAATGCTTAGACTAAACAATAAGAACAACAAAACAATAAAAACAAGACCTCAAAATGAAACCGTCTCTACCTTTCAGAGAAATAACCAAGATAATATGAAATCCGTCTTTATGTTTGTTCAATCCTGTTTTATGATTTTTTTTTTAGTGCACTTGTGTTCATATACCACCAACTGGAAGAAATCCATTCTGGCTCCCGAGAGGATGGAGAAAATAAAGAAGGTTGTATCCAATGAATAGTGGAGATGATGACTGAAGATGATAATGGCTGTGACGATCCAGTGAGGCGTGAGAACATGATGATGATGGAGATAGAGACCAGGAGGCAGTGGGATGAAGGCGACTTGAGTAGTAGTTATGTTTGTTGTACATTCACTCATTCATTAATTTTCTATACTCCTTACGCTCTTAGAGGATTGCGGGGAGGCTGAAGTCAATGCCAGCTGACATTGGCATGACAGGGATAACAAACAATCAACCATTCACACTCATATTCACACCTTCGGGCAATTTAGAGTCACCAACTATCCTATAATGCATGTTTGTTTGTTTTGTGTCTGTAGTTTAAAAAAAAACATACAGCCTACACAATACATGCAGAGTAATCACTCAGCTGTCTTTCTTCTCAGGACACCAGTACATAACATCCTCACCTACTACATTTATCTCAAAAACTACACATTTTAGCATCATTTCACTTCATTGCATTTCATTTCATTTTATCCATCCAGCTTAATGGATTAATGTACTATGAGCAGAAGCCACAATAAAAGGACAGAGCATATATGAAACGTTGATCCCGTCTGTTTTGACTGTTCCTTCCTTCCTTCCTTCCTTCCTTCCTTCCTTCCGTCTGTCCTTCCTCCCTCCGCCCTTCTCTCTTTCCTTCCTCTCTCTTTCCCCCCTTCCTTCCTCCATCACCCTTTCTTCCTTCCTTCTGTCCTTCCTTCCTCCTTCTTTCCTCCTTTCCTTCCTTCCGTCTGTCCTTCCTCCCTCCCTCCTTCTCTATTTCTTTCCTTCCTCTCTCTTTCCTCCCTTCCTTCTTTCCTTCCTCCATCCCCCTTTCTTCCTTCCTTCTGTACTTCCTTCCTCCCTCCCTCCCTCCTTCTTTCCTCTGTCCTTCTTTCCTTCCTTCCTGTTTTCCTTTCTCCATCCTTCCTTCTTCCCTCCCTCCCTCCCTCCCTCCCTCCTACCTTCCTTCCTTCCTTCTTGCCTTCCTTCCTTCCTTCCTCCCTCCCTCCCTTCCTTCCTTCTTCCTCCCTTCCTTCCTTGACTCGAGGACAACAGGAGGGTTAATCAGGTTATGAGCTTATCCAAACTGTTTTTTTTAACATATAAAAAATCAACAATTCTCAAGATTAGCAATACCTATAATGCTATTTCATTGTTTGATACAAGATTGGACACCATTTGGATGTAATCATTGCCTTCGTTGCTTATTGTACAACCTCTCTTTCATGTAGCATTGCTAGTTTTCGGCTTTAATGATTTGTGGTTAGACTTATTCCAACTTTCTGCACCAGAACAACCTACTGGCACTTCTATTGTTGTTGTTGTGTTTGTCACTGTCTGGATAAAAAGAGAGAAAATTGTCAAATGCATTTTCACCCCCCCCCCCTCAATTACACCACTAGGGAGTGCCAATGGACAATAATAAGCGAAGGAGTAGTTATTCTAATATCGTCATACCTGTCTGATGACTTTGTTTTCATGATTTTCTGCTCAGACTACCTGGCTACATTTGCATAATGGAAAGCTGCAGATGGAGGGATAGAGGACAGATGAATATGAAAGCGTCTGAGAGCCTTCCAAATGGCAGCCTCACAATTACCCTTCGTTTGGTTGTTTGTGTTGGGCTCCAGTTTGATTAAACACAGTAAAGGGAGTGATATGTGTGGTGCAGGGTAGTCGGCTTGCACACAGCTTTCAGTGTAATGAATTCAGCCGTACATATGCCTCAGATACATGATTAGTACTGTCTTGTTTTAAAGCTAGGTGTGCAAGGTGAACATTGCCAAACAATTTAATATTTTGTGGTTGGAACGCAGGTTGATTTCCTCAGTGGTTTGATCATTTCAGCTCATTCACACCCCCCCCAAAAAAAAAAAACATAATTACAGCCTGTCAGATTTCTTCATCAGTGACTCAGGTTAATGGGTGCAGCATAGAAGTAAAGTGCAGCGCCTCCTGCTGAAACACTGTTCCTGCTCCGCCACCGACTGTGTTTACATGCTGAGATATTGAACTGCGAGAGAGAGTTTTATCTCAGGGTTTTTGTCAAAAGCGCTGACAAACAGGAAGAGGCTCATGTTCATTTACAGACCCTGATGTGAATCACAGGTTCTGAATTGTGATGGATTAGTACATCTGCCCAGCCTGGCACAATCAGATGCGAGAAGTCAAAGTTATTGCATTATTTCATGCTGGTAGATTCACAATAATAACCAATATTTTTTTTTTTTCAATTACATGAATAGATTCTTTGTTCATTTTTTTTTTACTACCCTAGGAACTGCATGCTGCATATTTCATACATACTCAATAGGCCGATTCTGGAAATGGTTTGTTATGAATTATCCGATACAGAAAAAGAAAAGGCTGACAATGTAAACTGTGCATTTAAGGATGAGTGGACTGAGAAATAAGGGTTCATTTTGCCTGAGGGAGGCCTGTGTTGCCTGATTTGCAATGAAACAGTGACCGTAGTTAAGAATGGGAACGTGAGACACCAACATGGTACCGAAAACATGCACAATTTAAATCCAAACTTTCCCCCAGAAACACACATTTAAGGACCACAGACCTGAACCTGAATGTAATATCAAGCATCCAGCATCCAGAACAATAAATGCAAAATCATATATTACAGTGAAGAGCTTGCTAATGGACACTAATATAATATATATATATATATATATATATATATATATATATATATATATACTGCACATCACACCATTTTATGCTCAAGTTTAAAGACTTGGTTTCTCAATGTGCAGAGATTTGAAGTTTCTATACTGAAATATCCCTATAGCACCTTTACTGGACCTTTGACATAGTTTAATAGTTTAACCCTCCTGTTGTCCTCGAGTCAAGGAAGGAAGGAAGGAAAGGAGGAAGGAAAGGAGGGAGGAAGGAAGGAAAAGAGGGAGGAAGGAAGGAAAGGAGGGAGGAAGGAAGGGAGGAAAGGAAAGAAGGAAGGGAGGAAGGAAAGGATGGAAGGAAGGAGAGAGGAAAGAAGGAAGGAGGGAGGGAGGGAGGGAGGGAGAAAGGAAAGAAGGAAGGGAGGAAGGAAGAAGGGAGTAAGGAAAAGAGGAAGGGTGGGAGGAAGGAAAGAACGACAGAGCAAAGAAGGAAGGGAGGAAGGTAGGGGGGAGGAAAGAAAGAGAGAAGGAGGGAGGGAAGAAAGGAAGAAGAAAGGAAGGAAGGAAGGAGGGAGCGAGGAAAGAGAGAGGAAGGAATGAAAGAGAGAAGAAAGGAGGGAGGAAGGACAGACGGAAGGAAGGAAGGGAAGAAAGAGGGAACAGTCAAAACAGAAAGGGTCAATTTGATGATGTTAGTATCCTCGGTATACTTACTATATCACATTAAATGATGAATTTAAGTGTAGCTGAAGTTAATATGAGGATTCACCAGTCAGTTAAATAGGTGAAATTACAGGATTTTTAGTATAAAACGTCCCCTCTGTGTTTCCAGACAGCATTTCCTTTCCTTATTTATGCCCGTTGTGCCACAGAAAAATTACTTTAGTTATTATTCTACCCTTTTTTTTTAAGTTTGGACATTTCCCTCTACAAAAGTCCAAACTCTCCTGAGGTAAAACAAAGGTGAAAAGGATTAACCCTGATTGACCCAGCCAGTGAAAATCTATAAACTATTTCATCAGACTTTCAGTGACACATAATAATCACTTGATAGCGAGGTGATTATCAGCTGGAATAAAGTTGCTGCCCTGAATGTAAATTGCAAACGACTGTAAATCTTTTTATAGCCGACAATGTTGAGGATGCTTTGAAGCCGGTAGGATTTCTGCATCAGCATGACGGAGATGCTGCTGCTTTAATCTTCCACATTTGTTGTTTTTTTTCTCCCTCTTGTTTTCTTTTTTTTTTTTTTTTAATCCCAGTCCTGTTCTATGCATTAACCTATTTTGCTCACGAGGATCACTATAGCACCAGCTTATCTTTCATACAGCTCCAAAGCGCTCCCTTTCTATCGATAACTCAACCTCCGTAAGGATGATAATTCGAACACACAAAAAAAGTACATGGTCAAATAAATCCTATCTGCTGCTCGACACAGTTCTTATCAAAAAGGGTTAAAGTGGAGCATCGGTTCACTTGATGTTACGTGTTTGGCTCGGTAGACAGATGCATTATTTCCATCCTCCGTCTTTTGCTGTGGCTGCTTTTCTTCTGCTCGTTGGATGTTGCCTCCAGCTCAGAGGTTCTTGGCAGCATTTCTCCTGAGTGTTTGTTATAAATGCCAAGGCCCGGCGTGTCTGCCATAGAAGACGACTCCTTTACAAAGAAAAAAAAGGGGAGGAAAGAAAAGTCCTTAAAAGCCGTGATTAGCTGATCACACCTCAGAGAATCTTAAGTGTTACCTTGATGCTCGCTTTTAAACTGTAACCTGTCATAAAATAACATAAAAGGTTCTTATAAAGGTTTGGTTTTACCGAAAAAATGTTAAACCACTGCCGGCTTCATGACCATGAAAATTGGCAAAATGTCTTTACTCTCTGAAGAGGTTGCTTCCTAATGACTTTGTTGACCCTCTGGCTTCATGAACAAGACCCTTTGACATTTGTAAAAAATCTTAATGATTTTTGTGAACCCCTGACTTTCATTACAGAACCAGCATTAGTCCAAAATATAGTCCAATAAATCTATAACTTTACAGAGTATATTCATGATCCTCAAAGGCTCAACCCTTTTAAATTTTGTTCAATCCAAACGATTTTAACTAGTGTTTAGTGCTATCGTGACAAAAAGTCATCACAACACACATAATCTCATCATCTAAGGCCCATGAAATTGCTGTTTTATGCTTTCAGGAGGATGAAACCCTTTGATTTAATGTCCCAAGAGGTTGCTTCCTAATGACTTTAACAACCCTCTGCCATCATGAACAAGACCCTCTGATACCTGTAAAACTCCTTCTCTCATTTCTGTCAATGTTCATAGTCCCTTGTCTTTAGGAGGAATCCTAATGATTTTGGTCACACCCTGATATTATACTGCCAGCATTAGTCCAAAATATTAAACTTGAACGTACTGTAATGAATCTGAGGGTATAGTTGAGAGCATGATCCCTAGAGGATGAACCCTACAACTATAGGCCATATCATTATGTTTAAGTATTCATAATCCCAGGAGGATGAGCCTTAATGTTTTTGGTGATCCCATAACTTTTCCTCCAGGATCACTAACGGACCAATTTATTGTCTTCTTTGTTATATTTTTAAAAGATTTTTTTTCAGATTTTCCAAATAAATATAATTTACAAGACAAGAAAACAAACTAGACTTCAAAAACAAACAAAACAAAAGCACAAAAACAACACAACCTTTTCACACATGTTAGATAAACTGCTTAATTAGATAAATAAACTTAAATTACACGTGTCATACATACATATGTCTCTGAATAAAGTTAATTTCCATCGCACATACCTACCTAATTACACAATACACAATCAAAAACAACTAAAGTCCACATTTTCATGCACTTATTGTTTGTAACATCTCTTCCCACACAGTGTCAAACTCAGCTCATTTGTTCTTTTTCATTTTCAAATAATAATAATACTTTTTTTTTGTGTGTGTGTCAGGATTACCAAGTGTTTGGGGATTAAGTTTTATTAAATACAAATGATGGAAAAACAGAATCCTGCATCCTGTCACATCTTGAAGAATAAAAATTGATGGACTATAAACTAAGTTTCACCCCAATCATCCTTCTTCTATACAAACACATCTAACTCTGATTTTTTGCATTATGCATGCTCACGTATTCAGGCTCCCGAGAGGATGAACTGTCTCTATTTTTGCACACTCCATGAGTTTTTTTGAGTGCCACCGTCAGAACAAACCAAACTTATACTAAACATTGAAGCAAGGTTAATTCTTTGTGACAAACCCTCCACTTGTCTGTGACAGACACAAACCGCCGCCTGCACAAACACATCTAGCTTTTGTATAGAGAAAAAAAAAACATGACACTGCAATTCTGTATTCCTAAGTACTCTAAAGTAGAGAGGATGTAAATCTCCTACAATGCACGGGGCAAAGCTACTTTCATGTGAGGTCAGTAAACACTGTCTAGAGTGGAGGGAATTACAGTTATCTGTCAAATGCAGATCCTTTGATGGAGGGTCTAAGTGCTCCTCCGATCTGAGGGGGGGGGGGGGGAAGGAAGGAGAGTTTTAAGCAGGAATGCAGATGAGAGGAGCTTAACAGTGAAGTGCCACAAAGATGAAATGCCGGCTTCTCATTGGTCAGAGTTGAGTAAGTGGAAGCGGTCGCCATTTGTCCTCTTCAGTCGCTCCGTGCATCAGAGTTACGCTGACTCACATCTTTAGCTTTTAATGTGCATATTGAGCATGTTGATGTTTGTGCTGTCATGTCTTCTGTTTTATTCTGGTGTTGATGATGTTTCCACAGGAGACATGAGCTCACTGAGATGTTGACTTTTGAGAAATTGTTCTTATTATATTAATGCTGACATTTATTTATTTATATTCCCGAGCATCTTGTAATTTAATGTTTTGATCAATGCTATAGACGTGTGAGAAATGGAGATAACAGTGTCATTAAAATCAATTGTTCATCCTTTGAAAATTATCAATATGACTGTGTTAAACCCATGATGATCTGACTGTTTTTTAATATATATTTTGTATGTATGACTGAAACATCTGGCCTGATGGTGGCGCTACAGTGAAAGTCTGGAGTCCCAAATCATCATGAGTGCAGCAAATGTCACTAAACAGTTGGCTGGTGGTAAATGGACTGATGCACGTTGTCATTCTGTTACTAACAGAGAAGAAAAATGTGTTAACTTACAGTGTTTAAAGGAATAATTTGAAGGTTTTGTCTTTTAACCTTCGTGTCGTCCTCCCAGGTCTGTTTTGACTGTTCCTTCTTTCCTCCCTTCCTTCCCTCCGTCTGTCCTTCCTCCCTCGTTCCTCCCTTCCTTCTTCCCCCTTTCTTCCTTCCTTCTTTCCTTCCTCCCTTCCTTCTTTCCTCCCTCCCTCCGTATCTCTTTCTTTCCTCCCCCCTATCATCCTCCCTTCCTTCTTTTTCTCTGTCCTTCTTTCCTTCCTCCCTTCCTTCCTTTTTTCCTCCGTCCGTCATTCCTTCCTTCCCTCCCTTCCTCCCTCCTGTCCTTCCTTCCTTCCTTCCCCTCCTTCCTTCCTCCCTCCCTCCTTTCCTTCCTCCTTTCCTCCCTTACTTCCTCCCTCCTGTCCTCCTTTCCTTCCTTCTTCCTCCCTTCCTTCCTTCCTTCCTTGACTCGAGGACAACAGGAGGGTTAAGTGCTTAGCAGGTAGTGTACAGTGGCTTTTTTATAGTTTTTGTCGCTGAGAATGAACCAGAACAGTAAAGTTGCAGCCAGACAGTTAAACAATGAGTTCAAAGTCATACTACAGCTCCATAAAGCTGAGAGGAGCTGCAGAGTCACTGATAACTCGCTTTAGGTCCATCACTACGAGCCACGATCATAAAGAAAATATTGATTGTAGCTGCTTTAAATATCAATTTATGTAGAACTTTGCTTACCCAGAAAAAAAACTGAATGTATTTTTTTGCAATATATTAAATAAATGGATTTAATGTAAGATTCAGATTTGATGAAAACAGACACCATGTGTGCTGCATATGGGTGTCACTTCACTGTGTGTGTTGGTTTTCTACTCACCACAGAGCCTTAAGGTTTATTACTGTCTTCTAATTACCACCATTACTGTGTTTAAGTGTGCTGGCCGTCTTCACAGTTTCTCACGTCGTCAAAGTCAAACTGCAGCCTGTCGCTCTCCGGATTGTGTGGCGCCGAAGGTTCGTACAGAGCTCGGTTAGAGGAACCTTCATGTGGGCAGCTCCATCTGCTCACAATGATCCACAACAACCCTTGAAAATTACAGACATTAGTCACTCTAAATTATTTTAAAACCTAAAGTAATGAACGTTTTAGAGAGTGAAATGTTCCAACCTTTCTCTTTTTTTCTTTTTTATTTCCTGCTCTCTTCAGCTTCTGTGTTTGGTTTGTTTGGACATAAATTGTGCTGCCATTTCGGCCACGGCTCCTTCCATAAAGATATGTCAACCCTGTTAGTTAGATAAAGGTCAACATTGAATAAAACTATTAACCCTCCTGTTGTCCTCGAGTCAAGGGAGGAAGGGAGGAAGAAGGAAGGAAAGGAGGGAGGAAAAGGAGGGAGGAAGAAGGAAGGAAGGAAGGTAGGAGGGAGGGAGGGAGGAAAGAAGGAAGGAGGGAGGAAGGGAGAAAGGAAATGAGGAAGGAAGGAGGGAGGGAAGGAAAGAAGTAAGGGAGGACGGAGGAAAGAAGAAAGGTAGGAAGGAGGGAGGGAAGGAAAGAAGGAAGGAAGGACGGAGGAAGGAAAAGAGGAAGCGAGGGAGGAAGGAAGGAAGGAATGAAGGAATGAAGGAGGGAGGGAAGGAAAGAAGGAGGGAGGAAGGAAAGACAGAAGGAAGGAAGGAGGGAAGGAAAGAAGGAGGGAGGTCAATTTGACCCGGGAGGACGATACGAAGGATAAGAAGCATGTGTTCCTCTAACTGCCCTCGCTGCAGCTCCGTCTCATTGGTCAGAGATCACCTGTTTGCTGTTCAGGGTTTGACACGTTCGTAAAGTTAAATTATACCTTTCTAAGAACTCGTAGCACCGAGGGAGGATAGAGAGAGAGGGAGAGAGAGAGAGAGAGAGAGAGAGAGAGAGAGAGAGAGAGAGAGAGAGAGAGAGAGAGAGAGAGAGAGAGAAAGAGAGAGAGAGAGAGAGAGAGAGAGAGAGAGAGAGAGAGAGAGAGAGAGAGAGAGGGGGGGGGGGAGAGAGAGAGAGAGGGGGAGAGATAGAGGGAGGGGACTGTCCTTTAAAATCAAGCATAAAAACAGCTTCCTCATTACAAAGCAGAACGTTTCCTGCTCAAACCCACTCACACACTCAGCAGCCCGCTGTGATGATGTGCGGAGCTCAAAAATAGTCCCTTCAGCAGCAAAAAAAAACAACAACACAAAAACAAAAAAAACAACAACTGCTATTTATCATACAGACTCACTGTAAGTGAGAATAAGCAATTAAAATATCTGGGTCAGAGCTTTTGTGAGATAGTGCACAGCTTACACTAAGACACAGCGCTACCATTCATCACAGGAGTAATAGAAAAATAAGAAGATGAGGATGAAGAAGAGGAGGAAGCACACACACACACACACACACACACACACACACAAACAGACAGACGGCACTTACATCTGAATCCTCTAACAATCAGCTGGAGGAAGTGTGTGTGTGTGTGTGTGTGTGTGTGTGTGTGTGTGTGTGTGTGTGTGTGTGTGTGTGTGTGTGTGTGTGTGTGTGTGTGTGTGTGTGTGTGTGTGTTAGCTCTGTCTTAACCCTTTGAACCATAGTCTGATTTTGCATTATTTAAATGTTTTCTTCATTTACAGACGCATTGTGTAATTATCCCATGTGTCACCCAGTCGTGACATATATTAATCTTTTCAGGAAGAATTAGGCTGTTTAGAAATGACATCATTTTGCATGTGAGACGTACTATAAATGCTCTAAGAGTCCTTTTTATGGGGAAAAAACCTAAATATTTATACCTTTCTTACGCCTCTGTCAGCCTTTTGGGGCGAACAACATGCACCTTTTACCCAAAGTAATACACATTTTAAGCCTTACATGATGTTCAGGGGTCTTATTTGACACATTCTTAAATTTTAAAGAAAAGAAAAAAAACTTTTGTGCCAGAATGTGATGACTTTTTATCATGTGACCCAGAGGTCAACTTTCCAAAAATGCCTTTGTGTAGCTGCTACACATTTTCATATTCAATCAAAAAATGATTGTAAATATATTTTCCCTCATCAACAAAAAGCATAAAAACTAAAGAATAAACTCTCTGCTCTCTGAAAGCTTCTTTAATAATTAATCACCAATTTATTAATGACTGATGATCCATCCAAACTGATCAGATTTATTGACAAAAACATACAAAACAATGAAGACACTTTCCGACCGTCATCAGGCAACATAACACTTACTTACACACACACACACACACACACACACACACACACACACACACACACACACACACACACACACACACACACACACACACACACACACACAGAGAGAGCTGCCTCAATCATCCAATGAGAGGACCAGAAAGATCAATCTGACTAATTAATGAAGCACCTAGTGATAAATATACAGCAGAGATACATTTTGACTTCCATATAACCCAACAGTTTCATAACATTAAACAACATCAGATAGTAGATTAGGAGTCATACTTTAGTGACATGTCTACCTCCAAATTATATTAGACGATTTGATAATACTGTAGTTTCAGGTTGTACATAACGCCACTTGATCAATAACTATAATCATTGGTCTAAAATACAACATAGGACACAAGCTAGACATAAAACAGTGCTGAGGATCACTAAGCTATTTATACAATATAACAACGCTGAATACTATAAAGAATCAAAATACAACATAAAGACTAAAATAACATGAAATCCCAGGCTGAGACCAGCAGTCTATCAATACGACGCCTCTCCTCTGACAACAGGAACCTGGAGCATTGAACCTCTTCCTCCCCAAGGGCCAGCTGCACCTCATTATGGACTGATTAGGTGTAGATGACCTGGGTGGAGCGATAGAAAGGAGAGGAAGAAGCACAGGCAGCACCACACAGCTGTTAACAATCTGCATGTTCAGCACAAATGTCTTAAGAGACACTCTGAGCCGTAATAACGTCAAAACATGTATCGATTGTGACAAAATTAGCAAAATTGATCTGTTTTGCTGATTGCAATTGGTCTGTATCAGTCATCAATGCAGGATCAATACGTTTAGTGACATCTTTCTGATTGATATCAAGTAGTGATGTCACATTTTTGTTTCTTCAGCTCATGTTAAATCGCTGTGTTTGCTTTTCAACGTCTCCGATTCACACTCAGGCCTCGATTTGACTTTTTTTACTGGAGAGAAAAAAAAAATCCGAAATTTGATGATTACAAACCAAAATCTCAAGTTATAAAGTGCAACATTTTTTTTTTCTCTTATTCTCAAAGTGGATTTACTGAAGCTGATCCTGAACACATCACAGAGAAATTGCATTTTTTGTAAAAGGGAGGTTCTGGTTGATTTTTTACAGCGTGTGTAAAAAAATGTCTTTAATTTAAAAAAAAAAAACGTCACATCTCAAAAATCATAACTCTGTTAAACCAGAACTCTCAGTTTCATCATATTTAAAAAATCAGCGAGTTATGCCTCTGTGATAGCTGTCAGATGGATGAATATAACCTGCATCACAGCTGTCCATTTCTATATTTTTGAATAACGTCATATAGTGTGTGTTAGGGAATTTTCCATAACTAATAGGCACTGGGTCAAACTAGGCTTTGTGGTCATAGCAAGGCAACACCAAATGTTGGGTTTAGACACTGTCTCCTCCTGAGATAGTGGTAAACAGTGAGTCTGCTCCTTTTGGGGAAAACATGAGGCATCCTGATAGTGTTGCTATAGCAACAGAGGTCAGATATGTGTTTGACTGTTTTCCCTGAATGGGGTAAAGGTAACTGGAGTCAGAGGTTTGATATAAAATGGTCCTGAGTGAGGTCTAAGCAATGTTTTGTCTGACTAAATTCTGTATATTGTAGATGTGTTGGATATGACCATATTTGGGCATGGCTCAATATCTGTGTGGTTTAACCTTTGTGTCGTCCTCCGGGTCAAATTGACCCAGTCTGTTTTGACTGTTCCTTCTTTCCTCCCTTACTTCCTTCCTTCCTCTCACTTTCCTCCCTTCATTCTTTCCTTCCTCCATCCCCCTTTCTTCCTTCCTTCTGTCCTTCCTTCTTCTCTCCCTCCTTCTTTCCTTCCCTCCTTTCTTCCTTCCTTCCTACCTTCCTTCCTTCTCTCCTCTGTCCTTCTTTCCTTCCTTCCTCCCTTCCTTTTTTCCTTTCTCCCTCCCTCCGTCCTTCTTTCCTCTCTCCCTCCTACCTTCCTTCCTTCTTTCCTCCATCCTCCCTTTCCTTCCTCCCTCCCTTCCTTCTTCCTTCCTCTCTTCCTCCCTCCCTCCTTTCCTTCATTCTTCCTCCCTCCCTTCCTTCCTTCCTTCCTTCCTTCCTTCTTCCTCCTTTCCTTCCTTCCTTCCTTCCTTCCTTCATTCCTCCCTCCCTTCATTCCTTCCTCCCTTTCTTCCTTTACTCGAGGACAACAGGAGGGTTAAAGTTTAAAGTCTATCCCCGGAGGAGAGAAACTTCAGAATTGAAAGGAGCATAAGAACATAACATGTACTGATCATTCATTCATTTCTCCTTCATCAAGTAAATAAACCTTTTCAATACAAGACATCCTGGACTCCTGTCTACTCCCTCCATTGACGTATGGGCTGCATAATTAAAATCTCTTTCAGTGTGCAGTCTTTATAAATAAAATACTGAAGCCGAAACAAATAAACAGCATTTAACAGGTGAGTTACACCTTTAGGATTGTCTCTAAAACAGATGTTTTTCACCCAGAGCAGCTCTCCTTGCTGTCAGTGTGAATTTTAGCTGAAACTGCTGCTTGCTTGTATGTTCAATCTAGTGGTATGTAGCATTTCTGACAGCCAGTAGGCTCACAAGTGGATTAGTTTACAATAAACAAAGGATCAGAAATGGATCCATCTTCATGCAGCCGATACAGATCTATTAAAAAAACCCTCGATCAGTCTCCGGATCTTGATCCCGTGGATTGCTTTGGGACATCCCCAGTCTGTCGGTTTACTGATGGAAAAGATACTGCAGGCTTCACTAACAAGACAAGGAAGCTCGGGTAGAAACCGATAGAAATCAATGTCGGGGCCAAAGAGTGAGAGCGGTGAGGAGGGGGCGTCGTTTCTGTCAGCTGGGAGGAAGAAAAAAAAAGAAAGATACTGACAATACAAACCAGACGGATTATTCACAAATGCATCACATGATTTCTGATGAGGTCACATAACGTTATAATTCATGTTGATCACAGCCGAGCAGCATCATCACCAACAGACAGTCAGATCTTATTCCACAATAATAATAATAATATAAAACAAACAAACACAGACACAGCTTCTAGTACAAAGTTACATGTCGGCGTGCTCATGCATTTTAATACGACGATTATTTTTAATACAGCCGGATAAGAGCTTTGCTGTATTGTCATCGCACAAACAAAGACAGATGTTAGTTTTCATCTATTGACTGTTCACAAAGCCCCACTTAAGTTTTCTATTAGACCATGTCAAGTGTGATAATAGTGGCAGATTTTGCAACTCTCTGAAACAGTTTAATTCAGAAAGACAATTGCCTGAAGGCAGCTTCTCAGTTTTTTATTCGTCAAATTTTTTGCTGAGTGAAATTTAAAGCTGGCAGATTTTTACCAGCTGTAGCTCGCTAGATGTTGATGGTGAACAAAAGAAAATAAAAAGCTCTCTGGAAATAAGAATTTAACAATAGTCTGAAGTTAGATTTAACCTTTGTGTCGTCCTCCCGGGTCAAATTGACCCCGTCTGTTTTGACTGTTCCTTCTTTCCTCCCTTCCTTCCGTCTCTTTCCTCCCTCCCTCCTTCCTTCCTTCCTTCTTTCCTTCCCTCCTTCCTTCCATCCTTCCTTCCTTCCTTCCCTCCTTCTTTCCTTCCTTCCTTCCTTCCATCTTTCCTTCCATCCATCCTTCCTCCCTTCCTCCTTTTCTTCCTTCCTTCTTTCTTTCCTCCTTTTCTACCTTCCTTCCTTCCTTCCTTCCTTCCTCCCTCCTTGTCTTCTTTCTTCCTTCCTTCCTTCCTCCCTTCCTACCTTCCTACCTTCCTACCTTCCTCCCTCCTTTCCTTCCATCCATCCTTCCATCCATCCTTCCTTCCTCCCTCCCTCCTTTCCTTCCTTCCTTCCATCCTTCCATCCTTCCTTCCTTCCTTCCTTCCTTCCTTCCTTCCTTTCTTTCATCTTTCCTTCCTTCCTTGACTCGAGGACAACAGGAGGATTAAAAGGTCCAAGGCAAACAAGTCAGCATTTCTATTAAGGGGTAAACCTCCCAAAATCCAATTAAAAGCAAGACAGGGCTGCTAATGTTTGAGCTTTGGCCCAATATGACCTTTAACCCCCACAAAATAATGTAATTAGCTGATGACTTGTCACCATTTGGCTATGAAATTAAAGCTTTAAGTTACTACATTAAAATCCCATTTAATTTTCCCATTGACAACATTACATGACTTGTGGAACTGGTTGAAAATGAACAACTATGTTAAAAAATAAAAGTAAAGAAATGAAGGCCTGTCTGCATTAAATCTTTGCAGAAGTTAACTTAAAGCATGTCTACACAGAAAGGCTTTTCAAGTTGTGTTATGTTAAAGGACACGTTTACAAAGTCTTTTTTAACTGTGTTTTTCTTGCTGTAATCATTCCTCCTGTTCATACTGACCATTAGAAGATCCCTTCATAATGTACTTACAATGGAAGTGATGGAGGACCAAACTCACAGTCCTCCTTCTGTGCAAAAAAATGTTTAATCTGAAGCTAATATGAAGCTTCAGTCGTCCAAATGAGTCAAATCTTCATCTTCTATGTTTCAACGTTACAGAGTTTTTGGTAGCAAAGTCTTTTTGTTACTATACTTCCACCACAGCTCAACAGGGAAACACTAAGAGGGAATCTGATGCTATAAAGACTGTAAATGTGTCAGATATCACTTGATATGACTAACTCACACTGATGAAGCTCAATAGAAGATGATCATCTTTTAATAGCCAGTATGAAGACCTGTCCTTTAATCAATACAGCTGCCTACACAGTTTATGTAAAGGCTTCCAATCTATTTCCTTCAGTTTTACAATGCATCACTACAATCATTGTTTATTGGGCTCTGATTGCTTCTAAAATGTGTTTGACCCACGCTCAACACTGTACCTGAACGCCTCCTCAGTAGACACACGAATATAGAGCTCACTGATCATGCTACACTTTAAAACTCTCAAGGTGTATTTTGGCAAGAAGCATCCAATCACAGAGCTTAACACAGTGGAAATCATTTCATTTTTAATGTCTGGGCCACTTTTGAGTGAATTCAGCAACTATTGTGTTATTAGCCTGCATTTATTAATAATGGTAACTAATAAATGATTGGCTTCTTCTCCATAACCACAGCAGCTGATACCTATGGCTACTCTACTGAATGTATTATATAATGTAATCAATTTGAAGTATGAATACAGCAATGGGGAGGAAAAAAAAAAACACTTAAACACTAGAGTGTGATATTTTTAATGTCCAGTGCAGCTGCGATGCATAGTTACGGTTGCTAAGCTGCGAATGGACAACTGCTGTTCAAGAGTGGAGATTACCAAACAGTCGATTGACAATCAGCTGGACTTTAATCACTGAATTCTTGCAGGACCGGATGCTCAAATGAAAATTGATGCATGTTCATCTCCTTCTGTGATTGGTCTAAAATTATATATGTTTAAATGAAGATGCAGCAGAAATGTATAAATCAAACCAGCAGCATGTAGATCTCCTTCACTCAGCTCTTCAATACCTTTTTCACCATGTTCTTCTCCAATTAACCCTCCTGTTGTCCTCTGGTCAAGTAAAGGACAGGAAGAAGGAAGGAAAGAAGGAAAGGAGTAAAGAGGGAGGTAGGAAGGATGGAAGGAAGGAAGGAAAGAAAGAAAGGAGGAAGGATGGAGGGAGGGAGGAAGGAAGGAAGGAAGGAAGGAAAGAAAGGAGTAAGTAGGGAGGTAGGAAGGAAGGAAGGGAGGAATGAAAGAAAGGAGGAAGGATGGAGGAAGGAAGGAAGGAAAGGAGTAAGGAAAGAAAGGAGTAAGGATGGAGGGAGGAAGGAAGGAAAGGAGTAAGGAGGGAGGTAGGAAGGAAGGAAGGAAGGAAGGAAAGGAGTAAAGAAGGAAGGAAGGACAGAAAGGAGTAAGGAAGGAGGACTAAAGAGGGAGGGAGGAAGAAAGGAAGGAAAGAAAGACAGGACTAAAGAGGGAGGGAGGAAGGAAGGAAGGAAGGAAGGAAGGAAGGAAGGAAGGAAGGAAGGAAGGAAGGAAGGAAGGAAGGAAGGAAGGAAGGAAGGAAGGAAGGAAGGAAGGAAGGAAAGAACAGTCAAAAGAGATGGGGTCAATTTAAACCAGGAGGACAACAGGAGGTTTAAGGTTTGTTATACAGCTTACTATGTTTATTTTTTAAATCTTATTTATAGATATTAAATATTTTCCAAGCTATTGTTGAGTTTTTTCTTTTTTTTTTTCTCCCCCGTTAAAACCATCTGACACTCAGAGCTTTCCAGTCAGAGAGAAACAGATGCCAGCCTCCCACAAGCTGAGATCTGGTAAACAAACCAACCTGACAAACACCAGCGACAAAAAACTTGTCATTAAACAATGCGGCTTTATCAGCCACCCACTAACTAATGTGAAAATATTCATAACTGTGATAAGAGGGGATGGGATGAAGAACAGCGAGTCAATGGGGTGAGCCAACCAAACAATAAAAAACATTAAATAACAGAAGCTAGAAAGCTGCAGAGTAAAACTCACTTTACAGGCAAACAGCTTAGGTCTAAAGAACATGTACATTCATGTTTTAACCTTTGTGTCGTCCTCCCGGGTCAAATTGACCACGTCTGTTTTGACTGTTCCTTCTTTCCTCCTTTCCTTCCTTCCATCTGTCCAGACACGGACGGGGGGCGGGCGGGAACGGAAAGGCCTCGGAAGGACTCGCATCCCCCTTTCTTCTCCATCCCTTCTCTTTCATCCTTTCCTTCCTTCCGTCTGTCCTTCATCCCTCCTTTTCTCTTTCTTTCCTTCCTCCATCCCTCCTTCTTTCATCTGTCCTTCTTTCCTCTTTTCCTTTCTCCCTCCCTCCCTCCTTCTTTCTTTCCTCCCTCCCCCCTACCTTCCTTCCTTCCTTTCCTTCCTCCCTTACTTATTTCCTTTCCTCCATACCTTCCTCCTTCCTTCCCTCCTTCCACCCTCCCTCCTTTCCTTCCTTCTTCCTCTTTTCTTTTCTCCCTCCCTCCCTCCTGCCTTCCTTCCTTCCTTATTTCCTCCGTCCTTCTTTCCTTCCTTCCTCCTTTCCTTCCTTCCTCCCTTCCTCCTTTCCTTCCTTCTTCCTCTTTTCTTTTCTCCCTCCCTCCCTCCTACCTTCCTTCCTTTCTTATTTCCTCCATCCTTCCTTCCTTCCTTTCCTTCCTCCCTTACTTCTTTCCTTTCCTCCATTCCTTCCTCCTTCCTTCCTCCCTCCTTTCCTTCCTTCCTCCTTTCCTTCCTTCTTCCTCTTTACTTTCTCCCTCCCTCCCTCCTTCCTTCTTTCCTCCCTCCCCTACCTTCCTTCCTTTCTTATTTCCTCCATCCTTCCTTCCTTCCTTTCCTTCCTCCCTTACTTCTTTCCTTTCCTCCATTCCTTCCTCCTTCCTTCCTCCCTCCTTTCCTTCCTTCCTCCTTTCCTTCCTTCTTCCTCTTTTCTTTTCTCCCTCCCTCCCTCCTGCCTTCCTTCCTTCCTTATTTCCTTTCCTCCCTCCTTTCCTCCCTTCCTTCCTTCCCTCCTTCCTTCCTTCCTTCCTCCTTTCCTTTGCTATTGTCATTTCTATTGTTTTGCTGCTGGCTGCACCACAAATTGCCCCTTGGGGACAATAAAGATATCTTGAACTTGAACTTGAACTTCCTTCCTTCCTCCCTCCTTTCCTTCCTTCCTCCTTCCCTCCTTCCTTCCTTAACTCAAGGACAACAGGAGGGTTAAAACACAAGAAGAGTCATAGGTCGGACACACAGATAGAAATATGTTCTGTGACCTTATGATGATGATAATAGATGAGTGGAAAAGGTTCGGAGTGGGTTGTTGCTGTTTCTCACAACACAAACAGGCCTTTTCGAGTGTGTTCCTGAGTGTATGTTTAGTGTATTTTTAGTCGGACTATAAACCAGATTACTCGAGTCATCTAAGAAACAAGCTGCAGAAGCATTTCCCACTTTTTTAAATGTTATGCCATTTCACCCAAATCATTGAAAAACAAATTTTCTCATATATGGTTTATCTATTCATGCAGATACTTTTGTTTTGTTGGGGGTTTTTTTATTTTATTTTTTATTTTTTATTTGCTGGGATCTTGGCCACTTTCATTTCTGCCACAACCTCAATATAATAATACAAGTGCATCGCATGTGGTTTATGATGCACAAAAAAAAAAAAAATCAAATTTGTTTCTGGGAGAAAAGATACTGCTGAGTTTACTCTGTGGACAGTTTCATTTGGGGACTAAACTGCTGACAGTACAATGCTACAGTGCAGGGACTAATCTGACAAATAAACAGCAGTGTTTAGCATGTGGTTGAACTGCTCTCTGCTCATATATATTCATGAGACATCTGGAGCGAGCTTAAGTTGGGCTGTAAAAGGGTCTCAAACCTTAAATGTTGGTTACCAGCAATGCTCTTAGTTACTGTAAATGTATAATACTGATTATACGTGATTCATTGTAAAAGTAATTACATTATTTTACTCATTCCTCAGCAGCAACTCTAATGCTTTATATTGGTTGTTATTCTCATTATGCAGCCGTCAGCTAAAAATACTCCACACACACACATGCACACACTTAAACATGCACACGCACACACACACACACACTGCATCTTCTGTATGTAGAAACAGATAATGAGACATTTGTGTTTTAACGAGCAGGTAAGAGACAGTTTGGAAGGATTTACTGACCAGTAGCTAACGTTACAGTAGCCTCAGTGATGCAAACACAGCTGCAGAATCCCTCCAAATCGGAATTATACCTTTGTGTCGTCCTCCCGGGTAAAATTGACCCCGTCTGTTTTGACTGTTCCTTCTTTCCTTCCTTCCTTCCGTATGTCCTTCCTCCCTCCTTCTCTTCCTTCTCTCTTTCTTTCCTTCTTCTCTCTTTCCTCCCTTCCTTCTGTCCTTACTCTATCCCCCTTTCTTCCTTCCTTTTGTCCTTCCTTCCTCCCTCCCCCGTCTTTCCTTACCTCCTTCCTTCCTTCCTTCCTTCCTCCATCCTTCCTTCCTTCCTTCCTCCCTTTCTCTTTTCCTTTCCTCCCTTCCTTACTCCCTCCTACCTTCCCTCCTTCCTTCCCTCCTTCCTTCCTCCCTCCTTTCCTTCCTTCTTTCTTTCTTTCTTTCTTTCTTTCTTACTCCCTTCCTTCCTTCCTTCCTCCCTCCTTTCCTTCCTTCTTCCTCCCTTCCTTCCTTGTCTCGTGGACAACAGGAGGGTTAAACCAGCGTCACGTGACTCCTTCCGACCATTTCCACAACAAAGACAAGTCACATTTCTATCAGCTGATAGAATAGACATACTGTAGACCACTCTGATATCAACCCTCCATTAATCCCAGTGAAACAGCGAGCACGCCGACCTTAAAGTAAATGGACTGTACTTATGTAGAGGTTTTATAGTCTTTTTGAACACTCAAAGCACTTTCACACTAAATGTCTCATTCACACACTGATGCAAACCTGCTCATTTGAGGAGGGAGACTCACTATTCACACACATTCACACACCGTTGACGCTGCTATCGGGAGCAATTTGGGGTTAAGTATATACCGAATTTCAAATTACGATGTGGAACTGCCCAAAATTGCTTACCTGTGATCTAAACTTTGGGGTCAAGACCCAAAAGAGGTCTAAACATAATTACCAGATTAAGAATCAAGAAAAAATAATAAAAAATACTGCAGCTAAGATTGTTATTCTTCTTTCTAATATTTGCCTTTTTATCTGTTTACGTCTATAAAAGCTAATACAAGTATAAATCTATAAGTGGAAAATAATTAAACTCACAATGTATAACAATAAAACATATAAAGCTGCAGTGAGGTATTAATAGTCATGACTAAGGATGACATTTGATGGCATTTTATTAAGTTCATAATCAAATGTAAGTCATTTTTAATCCCTTATTGAATCTTATTAAGTTTAACTCTTAACATTTACACATAACAAAAGGCTTAAATAACAGCATAGAGATGTTTAATCAGCTCTTATTGGCTGAAAGGGCAGAAACACGACATAAATCAGTAGAAATAAAAGGGTTTATTTTCTCTTCACAGCAAACACTGCATGTCAGCGGCAGGCAAATAGACAAATCTGGCCCTCCGACAACAATATTTGGCCCCCTGTAATGAAAAGCTGATGTTTTCATGCTTTCATAGATTATATCAAGTCTTTTTTTTTCGGTCTCCAGTAGATAACAATCAACAATTATATTAGTCGTCTCATGTATGTTCATCTTTATGAGTCATTTGCTGCCAAATGACTATTAACAGAAGCAGCTGTGACTCTGTTTGCTTTCACTTTCTAACGGGAATTATGACATCTGCCCGCAGATACAACCCTAAAGGAGAGTTTAGTCTTATATACATTAACCTTCCTGTTGTCCTCGAGTCAAGGAAGGAAGGGAGGAAGGGAGGAAGGAAGGAAGGAAGGACGGAAGGAAGGAAGGAAGGACGGAAGGAAGGAAAGATGGAAGGAAGGAAGGTAGGAGGGAAGGAAGGAAGGTAGGAGGGAAGGAGGAAAGATGGAAGGAAGGGAGAAAGAAAAAGAGGAAGGGAGGAAAGAAGGAAAGAAGGACAGAGGAAGGGAGAAAGGTGGGGGGAGGAAAGAAAGAGAGAAGGAGGGAGGGAGGAAGGAAGGAAAGTAGGGAAGGAATGAAGGAAGGAAAGGAGGAAGGAAGGGAGGAAAGGAAGGGAGGAAGGAAAGAGGAAGGAAGAAAAGAAGGACAGAGGAAAGAAGGAAGGGAGGAAGGTAGGGGGGAGGAACGAAAGAGAGAAGGAGGGAGGGAGGAAGAAGGAAGGAAGGAAGGAAGGGAAGGAATGAAGGAAGGAAAGGAGGGAGGAAGGAAGGGAGGAAAAGAAAGAAGAAAGCGCGGAAGGAAAGTAAGAAAGGAAGGAGGGAGGGAGAAAGGAAAAGAGGAAGGAAGGAAAGAAGGACAGAGGAAAGAAGGAAGGGAGGAAGGTAAGGGGGAGGAAAGAAAAAGAGAAGGAGGGAGGGAGGAAGGACAGACGGAAGGAAGGAAGGAGGGAAGGAAAGAAGGAACAGTCAAAACAGACAGGGTCAAACAGGAGGGTTAAAATAATAAATAATAAATAGTGCTGAATAAAACAGTGGCTCATGATTTAAACTAGTTACTGACCTCTTCTATATATGAACAAAGCTTTAATAGAGTGATATTACTGTCAATTCATCTTCATTTTACAGTTTTTCCAATTGTTCTGAGACTAGAGTCGATGTTGGCCAACATTTCGGTGACAGATGGAGTTGTCACCATTTAGCCAAGAAGGGAAATGACAGCGATAAAAAAGAGCAAGAATGAATGTGCCACTCCAAGCTTTGTTAGAAGAATGCAAGAACAAGTCGTCGAAGTTTTACTGAGACTATACCACACTTTGTAGATTCCCCACCTTTTTATTTCTGCACCTGATTTGACTCTTACAGACTATTCAGGGTTGAATTTGACCAATTTTTTGACCCAATTTAACCCTAAAGCTAACCTTTACCAATTTGAAAGTTGTAAAAACACCCTATACACATGTCTTTTAGCTCAACGTTTCCTAAAGTAACCTACAGTACACATAAATGGAAATAAAAAGCATCATTTGTGCAGCTGATACATATTTTTGTAAATGCAAAATTAAAAAAACACCATTCAAACCAGGCGGGGAGCTCCGGTCCTCTGAAATGAGGCCAACACGGAAGTAACTTAAAGCTGCATTCTATCAAAAGGCCACCAGGGGGCGACCGTTTTGGTGTCAAAAGGACTTCCGTCTCTATACAAGTCAATGGAGAATTCACCAACTTCTCACTTGATTTCTAACCTCAGTAAACGTTTTCAAAATGTGTTTATGGTCTCAATCGCTAGTTTAAAGCCTTCTTCAATGCAGTATGATGTTCATTTGGGACATTTTGGCCTCCCTGATTTTATATGTGACAATAAAGCAGGGTATGCATTAGGGCGTGGCTACGTGGTGATTGACAGATTGATTGGTTCACAGGTTCAGGAGGGCGCCTCATGCTCATCCTGATGCCCATATAAGTAGAATCCCTGTTTTTATTTTTCCCAGCATGCACCTGACATTTTCAAGATGGCGCTGCTCAGATCCGATACTATTGGTCTCCGAACAGCAGTCCACAAACTAATGGGTGACGTCACGGATGTTACGTCCATTTCTTATATACAGTCTATGATTCAAACATGTTGTATTCTTCATATTCTATCAAATGTTACCCTGGATCATAAAATAGTGATTTTAAATGTCTTTTTTCCCCCCATACATAAAGTGAATACACTCTTCTCACTCTCTCACAGCTTCATGAAACATTAATCAAACATATATGCATAACTGATGGGGGAATTTATGAATGTGAACTGGTGTAAAGACTAATTATGAGTAAGAATATGAGCAGCATGTGAGGGTTAATGCAACATAGGCTGCTCCTTATTTTATGTTTTCTCCTTCCTATCATCGTCATGTCTATACGCTCAATGAAATGACAGACAGGAATGCAACGATTAAAATATCCGTCAGTTTCATTCAGGATGAAAGTGACGTGACAAGCAGACAACATCTGCCGAGGTATCCGCCCCCTCGCAGCCTCCGGGCCTCCGAGAAGCTTCATCCAGCGACTGAGCGAGCCGACTGGCTGAGACACCCATATGGTAGCGTGCTTTATCTGCATCCACACGTCGCCTCTGTGCTAATAATCCTCCTGCACTTAACGCTTTGAGCTTATGGATTACACGAGGGAGAGAGGAGACCTTTCTAGGACTCAGATGGAGGGGTTTAAAGTTCAAGCTCTGCCATCCTTTTTTTTCCTGAGCGTTTCTGTCACTCAGGCTTACACAGTACATCACAGACACACATGATGAGCGGCCATGCTTTATAAAAAAAAAGAAAAGAAGGAGGTAGACACAGCGCTGTCACAAGCTATCTGCTCCAACAAATTAATCATATGTTATTCTCTCATGATGTACAGGCGATGTATTGATCCTGTGACAAGCCAAAGCTATTAGCGTAGTTCTGCATTTCAAAAAAAAAAAAAAAAAAAGGCAAGGGGAAGATGAAAAGTGGCAGAATTGGAGGACATGTGTAGTCTTCTTCGGCATCGGACCGCACTGATTAAATGCTTTTGTCTCCCTCAGACGCAGCCAAGAATCAAAAAAGAACAGAGAGGCTTATTGTCTCACTCATAAGAACTGTCTGCTGTCTGCAGCTGAAGGTTACGACGGGATGGATGAAAGTGGTGCGATTGAAAAGAGAAAGAGAGAAAGAAAAAAAATGAAATATCTAATGGGTACCTTGGTAATAACACGGCAGGATAGCAGTTAGTGCATCATCAAATGTAAAGAGAACTGCTTTCTTCTTCTTTTTTGCAGAGAGAGAGAGAGAGAGAGAGAGAGAGAGAGAGAGAGATAACAGCATCACAGCAGCAGATTATTATAATATTAATCTCCAACACTTTGGACTCAGCTACTTCTGACCAGACTGGGATAAAATATGCAGTGGATATCTGAGGCAGTGGCACCATAAGAGGGTGAAAAGTTAGGACAATTGTAAGTATTAGAACATAAGTTGACTTTTTTATAATTAACATATCATCATTATAATAAATAAATAATAATAAAATGTATTTATATAGCACAAATGTCACAAAGTGCTTTACAAGAGAGGATATAAAAAGATACACAAACACAATGATACTGTTTACATAGATAGACACATTCATATATAAAACAATCATTAATATACATTAGTAGAATATTTCATTTACAATTAAACTAACGCTTTATAGTTGTATGCAGAATGTTGCATGCATGTATGCTGTTGTTGAGTTTACAGTTGACTTATGACAGGAACTTAAATAAATTGTGCAGGATACCGAGCGTCATTTAGCACAGACGGTAAAGGAAGTGACATTGTTTGATTAGCGTGATTGATTAATGTTTTCTCCTTCCTATCATCGTCATGTCTACGCTCAATGAAATGACAGACAGGAATGTAACGATTAAAATATCCGTCAGTTTCGTTCAGGGAAGAAAGTGACGTGACACGACGTAGCCACGCCCTAATGCATACCCTGCTTTATCGTCACATATAAAATCAGGGAGGCCAAAATGTCCCAAATGAACATCATACTGCATTGAAGAAGGCTTTAAACTAGCGACTGAGACCATAAACACATTTTGAAAACGTTTACTGAGGTTAGAAATCAAGTGAGAAGTTGGTGAATTCTCCATTGACTTGTATAGAGACGGAAGTCCTTTTGACACTGAAACGGTCGCCCCCTGGTGGCCTTTTGATAGAATGCAGTTTTAAGTTACTTCCGTGTTGGCCTCATTTCAGAGGACCGGAACTCCCCGCCTGGTTTCAAGCCTTCACAGGTAGAGGTTTGGTTGCAGAAATTGCACATGTTTGGCTTGACTTGTGTGTGGTGATGGAGCCCAAAATCCCTGGCGGAGCCCCTCGTCTGAACCAAATGTTTCTTTTTATCCTTGACCTTCCCAAATAAATATTATCCTTTAGTGAGCAGATTCTCATAAGACTTGAACCGATTTGATTAGACCCTTCTGTGACCTTTCCTTTGGTTTCACCACCAGGGAAACAAATGTCATGGCAGAGGTAAAGGTAGAGGTAGCACCGGTACAATTATTAGTTTCAGGCCAAAACAGTCACCTATACTCTTGTACTGTACACTTAAATCTGTCATAACATTTTTATATCGATATAATATCTCACTGTGTAGCACCTGAAAGAGTTGTGTTTTATGTTATATTCCTTTATCTCTGCACTTGACTCACAATTAAACAGACACAATTGCATTTAATGTCCACTTTCATTCACTTTATACTCCCTCTATGTCTACAGACTGTGACTGTCAAAGCCTCTTTAGCACAGAAAAAAAAAGCTGCACATATGGTGAGGTGTTCAAAGTCGGAATTACATTTTAATATAATCAGCAGGCCAAATATAATTTAGATTTTTAAATTACTCGTGTAATAGAAATGGAAGTGTTGGACTAAACGTGGCCGGTGGGCCTTTGAAGATTCAATCACTGATCTTTATAGCTGCCCTATCTTTACTAAAAAGGTGTTTTTTGATAGTTTTTAGGGGGAAGTCGCCATGTTTCAAAGAGCACAGCCAAGTAAAATAAGTTGTTTACCTGTTAAAGGTGTGCTTTTAATAGAAAATGCATTAAGAGTCGGTCGTCTGCAGCTCTTCATCTAACATCTCCCTGCAGTATTTAGAGCTGATTCACTGACCTAAAAGCTCCACATATCTCCTTCTTGTTGTGTTTTTATTAAATAACAGCACTACTTTTTTTTTTGCTCTGCCAACTTGGTGATACACACATTCAAACTACTGGCTAAAGTTTAACGAAATTTCATGCAAAAGGGACACTTATGCTTTCCAGATTACCTATAACACCATGTTCAGAACAAAAAGCCAACACCCACAATGTCTCATAATCTAATAAGTAGATTTCAATTCAATTATCTGAGCACATCCAGGCTCCCGAGAGGACGAACTTTTCAGATTTTAATGACTAACTTTACATTTTTTTGCTCCATTGTTAAGACTCTAAAAAGACTCCGAGGGCCTGAAGGGGAGATTAGCACGACTTCACAGTTTTACCCTCGTTGGATTAAATAAAAATAAACAATATAGTCTGAAAACGAAGCTGAAGCCAATCAAATTCTCTGAGAAACCATGCAGTAAAAAGATGGTTGAATCATTTTAAACATATGGCATCATGTTTGTATATGCTGTAAAAACACAAACACTCAAATAAGGTGATGATACTTCTTCTTTTTTGCATCCTCGGCAGCAGAGAAGATACAAGTCTGAGCGGTGAACTGATCCTCAGAGATCCGCCGTCGACTGACAGACTGCAGTTTGAGAGGATGAGTCAAAAAATAGTTGATTTTTTAGCCATCCGGTGCTGATATGCAAACTATACACCTGCTGTTGGAGGTTTGGGTCAGGTGCTAGTTTGCAGAAAGTGTTTTTGTGCTGCACAGGGAGCCAGATGGGTGGAGGTAACAATACAGACAGTCGATGGTGAGCTGTCAGTCACAGAAACATACGTTAAAGCTGAAATCTGTCAAATTCTTCATGGATAACTGGTTATTTCTATCCATCTGAGTGAATCTCAAACATAAAGTATAGTTGGGCATTTCTTTCCTATACTTTGCCGTTCTGGTTGACAGCGTTGATACTTTCTAAATGTATCGCTTCACAGTATAAATGTTCACTTTACCTGGTATCATGGCGTTTTCATTGCAGATCAACACCACTCTGATGAAATCATCTCTGCTGCTGTTTGTAGCTTTAGTTTTACTTTTCTTATGTTTCCTGATAAATTGTCTCAGTGTTGTCAAAGTTGAAGCTCTGTGGATTCTTGATCTGCTGATGAAGTCTGAAACTTTTGGTTTGAGTGCAGTCCTGAGGAGTTTACCAGTAGTGTATGAACAGATAAGGGATGGATAAACTCATCTTTTATTCCACCCAGAAACAAGCAGGACCAAATAAGCCCAAAATCATAATCAGTAGGAAAAAAAGTCTTATTCCTTTTTTTATTAGACAGGTTTTTTTAACCCTCCTGTTGTCCTCGAGTCAAGGAAGGAAGGGAGGAAGAATGAAGGAAGGGAGGAAGAAGGAAGGAAAGGAGGGAGGGAGGAAGGAAGGAAGGAAATAAGGAAGGAAGGAGGGAGGGAGGAAGGAAAGAAGGACAGAGGAAAGAAGGAAGGGAGGAAGGTAGGGGGGAGGAAAGAAAGAGAGAAGGAGGGAGGAAAGAAGGGAGGAAGGAAAGGAAGGAAGGGACAAGGGAAGGAGAGAAGGGGGGAGGGAGGAAAGAATGAAGGAAGGGAACACATCACATACAACACCAGTGCAAACATAAAGTGCAGAAGACGCATGCAGTGGCCTACACTGCTCCACATACCACAGCCGGGTATCGAACCCAAGACCTTCCTGCTGGGAGGCAACAGTGCTAACCACCCCCGTAAACATAATCCAGACAGCCTTAATGTTTGTTAACGCAACATATTGGAAAAACAAGTTAGTTATAGGGTTGTTTACTGTCTTGTCAGATCAGCTGACCAATCAATTCTCACCTTTTAATTGAAGCGGTTTTGCTGTATGATAGAACATTAAGCATATAATACACATGTGGTTCCTCTCTCCTCACTATAAGCTTCTTCAAGATGCATTTAAAGGATAAAACGGGTGGTTTCCTTTTTTTTGGTGGGCCACAAATCTCATGTTTAGAAGAAGAATATAGAATAATATGTCTTTATTGTCATTGTAAAAGTACAAGGAAATTGAAATGTAGTCCTGAAAAGTGCAAGAAAAATAATAATAAATAAATAATTGCTTCTAAAAATCAATCATTCAGTGCAGTTTAGTGCATTTATGGTTTTAAACCAACAATTTATCTACTAATAAGTACAAAGCCTGATATATGTTATTCCTTTGTGTCGTAGACCTCTGATCTTGTTCAAAGACTATTTTTTAAAAAAATCAATGTGTCACACTGCTGCTGCTGCACTGGGTGACATTTTCCTTCATTATGAAAAGTTCTGTCACGTTAGTTTGTTCAGAAAAAGCTCTAAAGACTAAAAACAGCGATCGCATTTTCAGTCTCAGGAGAGTGGTTCTTTGTATCCGACGCTTGCTAAGTGCAGGAATGTGAAGCTTTATCCTTTTAAAGGGGCTGAAACATCCTCGAAGGTGGCAGACCTTGATTGATTTCCAGGTCAGAGGACTGGAGGACGGAGGCAAGAGGACTGGAAGAATCAGGATCAGCGGGATGGAAATGACCCGATCACCTCTTTATCCATCCACCTTTTCAAAAGTCTGACTTGTGTACAGTTCGATTCAGTTTCGTGATCAGTAATCCATTTTCATCTCGTGAACTTTACACATACATTTCAGCCTTTTGTTTGTTTGGTATTGTCAGCAAACCTCCTCTTTATCCGTCCATGTGTACAGTATTTACACTTCTCAGGTGTTATTTCCTCCCACCTTGGTGCCGCTGGTTTTCGCTATATGCAGAGGTGAGACGTGTCAGCTGTGGGTAGAGCAGTGGGCGGGTTTTATTAAGACAGAGGAGGCACGAATCCATCTGTCAGATAGACCTTGGACGTCTCTTTTAATAGCTCCATCATCAGACACTGCCAGCAGCTCTAATTGGCAGAACGTGGGAGTTGATGGTATTAAAATGGCTGCCGTGCTGTTCACCTCCATGACTGCAGCCTGTCAGTTACATGGGAGGCTAAGTGAACATGGACGAGAGAGTGGGAGGAGAGAGAGAGAGAGAGAGAGAGAGAGAGAGAGAGAGAGAGAGAGAAGCGCTGGTTTGAAGAGGTGTAGAGTTGGACACACAGAGAGCTTTATTTTCTGTGTGTGTTTGGATTCATATTTCTCTCAAAGCTTAGATTTAAAAATACAACAATACACCAGTGCCAAAGCAACCAGTGGAACCAATCTGGCATCAATTAGCTCAGCAATTAATGATTTTATTTTTATTTTGTATTAATCATTTAGGGAATTGTTTTGATCAAACAAATGGAAAAAATCCCATTTCAAGTTCCATCAGGGTTCAAAGTGATACTTTAAACTGTTTTCTACAGTTTGACCACAAATCCAAAAAAAAAAACCCACAAAACTGATTTAATTTGTAATGAAAATGAAAAAGAGAAGAAACAGGAAACAAGGCTTAGTTGGCATTTTTATTTAACTATAATTAATAGATCATCAACAATGTGTTTACCAGTTGAATAATCCAGCGACTCTTCAGCCACAAGATGATTTATTTCCATTTTTTATTAATGTTTCACCACATTAAATAAAAGAAAAATGAACATTTGCATTAACTATATTACGTAATGACTCAATAAATACAGACTTGGACTCATTGTGAAGCAGATAAGAGCAAACGTTCAGGTTTAATCAGTGTTGGGAAGTAACTAGTTACATGTTAATTACAGAATAAATGTAATCTGTTACAGTTACTGAGAAAAAATGTGTCATTAAATCACAGTTATTTATGAAAATGATGATTTCAAATGGGGTTACATTTAAGATTTTGCTCAGGAGGGTTTTTTCCTCATTTTTTAGGAAGAGAGGAGGAAGGAAGGGAGGAAAGGAGGGAGGAAGGAAGGAAGGAAGGACGGAGTAAATAAGGAAGGAAGGAAGGAAGGTAGGAGGGAGGGAGAAGGAAGGAAAGGAGGAAGAAGGAAGGAAAGGAGGGAGGGAGGAAGGAAGGAAGGAAGGATGGAGGAAATAAGGAAGGAAGGAAGGTAGAAGGGAGGGAGAAGGAAGGAAAGGAGGAAGAAGGAAGGAAAGGAGGGAGGGAGGAAGGAAGGAAGGAGGGAGGGAGGGAGGAAGGAAGGAAGGATGGAGGAAATAAGGAAGGGAGGGAGGAAAGGAGGAAGGAGGGAGGAAAGAAGGAAGGGAGGAAGGTGGGGGAGGAAATAAAGAGAGAAGGAAAGGAGGAAGGAAAGGAAGGAAGAAAGGAAGGAAGGAAGGATGGAGGAAGGACAGACGGAAGGAAGGGAGGAAAGAAGGAACAGTCAAAACACACGGGGTCAATTTGAAGGAAGATGTTACTGAATACATGTATTGTTGTTTTTAATTCTTTGAGGGTTAAATATTTAGTAAATAAATCATGATGTGAGCTTATTTGGAGTCATAGTACCAATTAAACCCTCTTTATTTATCAAATATCTTTATTTTATATTCCTTAATCTACATGAACTAATGAATACATTTTCAAATGAGAGATAAATGTTGCTTTATAAGAAATGATCTCCCTTATAAATCATGTTGAATGATGATGTAATTGAAATATTTACTTATTATTTATAACATTTAAAAGTACCCCTCCTAACATTGTGGTTAAAAAAAACAGGCAAAAGGTCAAAAAATGAGGCAGGGAACAAGCAGACCAATCAAAAAGACAGCAGGCAAGTCAGCAAAAAGTCCAAATAAACAGTCAAAGGGTCACAACAGGCAGGCAAACACTAATGGACACGGACAAAAAAAAAAACAATCCAGCAGGGATGTGGACCACTATAAATACCACCGGGCAAGTGGAAACAGGAGTGTAGGAGGCAGGGAGGAATGTCAGGAACAGGAGTTACACAATCTGAAATAACAGTATTTATTCAGCCTCTGTTTAGCAGGAACACCCTGAACACACTCACACAGAGACATATATTTACACCTGGAAGCTGCCTGCTGCAAAACACACAACACTGTGATCTGCTGGATCTAGTGAGTAGGTGGGTTTAAGGGGTGGTGACAGTGGTGGTGATTACAGAGGGGCAACAAGCTTATATCTTTAACCCTACTGCCGTCCTCCCACGTCAAATTGACCACATCTCTTTTGACTGTTCCTTCTCTCCTCCCTTCCTTCCTTCCTCCCTTCCTCCTCTCCTTACTTCCTTCCTCTTTTCCTCCCTCCTTACTTCCTTCCTCTTTTCCTCCCTGCTTACTCCTGTCCTTCCTTCCTCCTTTCCTTCCTCCATTCCTTATTTCCTCACTTCCTTCCTTCCTTCCTCTTTTCATCCCTCGCTCCTTACTCCCTTCCTTCCTTCCTTCCTCTTTTCCTCCCTCCCTCCCTCCCTCCTTACTCCCTTCCTTCCTTCCTTCCTTCCTTCCTTCCTTCCTTCCTTCCTTCCTTCCTTCCTTCCTTCCTTCCTTCCTTCCTCCCTCCTTACTCCCTCCCTTCCTTCCTTCCTTCCTTCCTCTTTTCCTCCCTCCCTCCTTACTCCTTTCCTTCCTTCTTTCCCTCCTTCCTTCCTTCCTTCCTTCCTTGACCTGAGGACAACAGGAGGGTTAAGCTTCAGTGTTTCTCAAGCTTTTTCAGATCAAGGAATCCTGCAAATTAACCCAAATTACACCACAGACCCCCACCTGATAAGATTATTGCTTTCAGATGTTTTAATAATACTAATAATAATAATAGTAAAACTTTATAAATAGAGCATCTTTCATACAAGGAATGTAGCTCAAAGTGCTTCACAGAGAAAAATACAACAAAACAAACAAGAATCAGACAATTATTGAAAGTGTATGAAACCCATGAACAAAGCATTCATACATTCCATCATACTATTACTTATGGATGGAAATATAGTGAAAATAAATTATTCCCCTTTTTTCTGGGGACTCCCTGGAACCACCTGAAGGACCTCTGAGGGTCCCCCGACCCCACTTTGCGAACCATTGCTTTAGGCCACCAGTTAGTGTGTGGTGAGAGAGAAAGGCAACAATGAAAAATGGATTAATCTGCAGACATTGTGGCACTTTTTTTTTTAGATTTAACCCTTTCATGCATGAATTATGATAACTTCATAAGTGTTTTTATTTCTCTTTAGGCGTGACAAACAATATTCCAACTTTATTTTCTTTTTCATTGTTGTTTTTAATTGTATGTTTTAATGTTTCCATGTTTTTACTATTATTGGGTTTTATTTTTATTTTTCAAATTGCATGTTTTTATATTTTTTGTTTCCAATTCTTACTGTTAAATGTTTGTTTTATGTAAAGCACATTGAGTTGCCATTGTGTATGAAATGCAATATATAAATAACGCTGCCTTGCCTTCATCAAATTACATTATAATAACATAAATCAACTGATTTACAACCACAAAAGGTTCCTGCAGATGAAGTGGTTTTATATAGCTGTCCACTGTAGTGACCAGTATGCACAAAATGGTTAAAACCTATCAAAAAACATAGGCTAAGTTGGTAGAGCAGGTCATCCTCTTATCGGAAAATCGGTGGTTCGATTCCCAGCTCCTCCAGTCTGCATGTCGATGTGTTCTTGTGTAAGATAATTAACCTAAAATTGCTCCTGACGGCTTCACCAACGATGTATGAATGTGAGTGTGAATGGTTAGTCTCCCCTCTGATGAGCAGATTGGCAGCGTGTGTGGCAGCAACCTGTCATCAGTGTGTGAATGTGTGTGAATGTGACATGAAGTGTAAAAAGCACTTTGAGTGGTCACAAGACTAGAGAAGAGCTATTTAAGTACAGTCCAATTATCAAACGATTGAGCGTGACTCTTCCTCTTGCTGGCTGCGTTGGTGTCATCAGTAAAAATAAAACCTCTGGAGACTTGTTTACATGCTTTTATTACCTCATGTCACTACTACTGTGACTCTCATTGAATAGAAGTCAGT
>NC_084978.1:2602944-2652665 GCF_963691925.1 Scomber scombrus | reverse complement strand
ACAAAAGAAAGATGGACTGTAGTTTATTACAAACCTTAAATGAAGAACTGTAGAGCCTAAATCATTCTGAGTACTTCGTCTTCAGATAAAGTCAAGAGTTCCAAAAAATACTCAATCAAAAAAGTCACCAGGAGTCGTCCAGCTGAAATGCAGTTTTAGAGTTTTTAATGTCGACAGCAAAAACCCGGAGCCAGCATACACAGACAGAATCTATGCACAAATGACACAAAGAGCTAAAACTCGGGGCCTCTTTTATCCTGTTCTATATTGCTGACCTTTGCAGAAAAGTTTCGCCCCCTCCCTCGGTGGAGTGAGTTTCAACCAATCCGCTTCTTTCTGCCCCCCAACATGTACTCACGTTCTTCGCACCCTCTTTCACCTCAACATGTACTCACGTTCTTCGCACCCTATCGTAAAGACGCCCTAAAATCACCTTTAAGGCTCTTCCTTCCGTTTCTATGCTAGCAGGTGTTTCGCTATAGGAGATTTCGGATTACATCATTCTCGGCCTCCAGTTCTGTACTTTTCCATTTACTAGGTGCTGCCCCCTATCCTCCACAGCTGGTATTAACTGTGTCGGCAATGTTCATCACAGATTTCTTTGAGTACAATGTTACACAATTACTCTTATTACTGCATTCTTTTCTATAGTACTACTCATACTAATAATATAAAAGTGTGGTATATATAATCACATATATTGTGGTTTTCATGCTTATTTGATTATAAGGTACTTATTCACTCACTAAATGCAGAATCACCCACTTCTTCTACAACTGCATTGGTTTTGATTATCATAAGTACTTAATACACAAATACACTTCTATCAACTACATCCTTATACATTTTCAATGACTACTTATAAAATTATACTCCACAGAACATATTGTCTGATGAAATGAGTGAGATGAAAATGTAATGTCTGTGTAAGATCTGTGTGTTGCATTCAGGTACATTACAACGAGTTATAGAAACTGAGAGGTTTTAATTCATGTTTTATTGCTCGTTTTGAGGATTTTAAGGCTAAGCAAATAAATAAAATGTCCCCTAAATTCAGATTTTTTTTTTCTGGATGAATAATTAGGTTTACATACTTTTCATAATCTGACCCAGATTAGTGTAATTAATGTGCACAGTCGCCCATAAAGTTATAATAATTTAGTTTTCAGACACATTCCTCTTTTTACTTTCTATTTATACACATCAGTAATCACCTTTGACCAGGTGCAATGAGATTTGTTTTGTTTCGCTATTTTAACATGTTTGAAATAAACTTAACTATCTAATGTGACCCACAGTACACAACACTAGAAATATAATGCATGCCTTTTTAATCTTTGTGCAGCTGATACACATTTTATTATTTATATGCAAATGTACAAGTTTGACTTGTGTTTATTATTAAAATATTCAAAAATCACCATCAAAACATGTTGTTTTATTCATCATATTGTATAAAATGTTCTCCTGAACCATAAAATAGTGATTGACTGACCTGGTTTAAGTATAACTAGTGTAATTAATGTATTTTGCATTCATGTTTTCTTTTGGTTTGACAGTATTCGTTTATGATGTGAACATAGATTAACCATCACAATACTTTATTAAAGATTAAAGATGACTTAATTTTCATTGTACATACAATGAAATTCAGGTGCACTCAAGACCGGACTCGTATATCAAAATAATAAATACATAGAAATAGTTAAGAATAAATAAAATGCATCCATCCATCACAACCATATTTATTTCTGTTGATTTATTTAAAAAATGAAGGATGCAATCATTTTTAAATATTTTTCATTTTGCAGATTCTGGCTTAAAGATGTTATTTAGTTTGTTTTGCTTTGAAATGTCAAAATAGGTCAATAAGACATTTTCTTCTTGTTTGTGTTTGACAAATATTTCATGACTGCAACTTAACTTTAATGCTTTTATATTATATTTATAAGTCCATGTGGGTTTATTAAGCGTGCATGCCACCATAAATGACTCAATAACTAGATAACTAAGTGTAAGCTGCTAATGTGGCTAAAAATATACAGTGAATGACTTTAAAAAGCAGATCATTTTATCACTTAGCGTCTGTCTGATGAGCATCTAAATATTTAAATTAGAGCTAAAAATAAAGCATATTAGCACATATTAAGCTTTATTCACATATCATTTATATTTAACACATTATGAATTAAGGAAAGTCAGAATTTAATTGAATGTTATTAACATTTTCAGTTTAACAAAAACACTGAATATGGCAAGTTTTTAATACTTTTATCCTGAAGTGTAAATTGTAAAATGTGTAAATTAATGTAAAACATCGACGGCTTTTAATGCTGACTGCAGGAAGAAAAAAGAAAAAAAAAAGTGTCCTGATTTACATTTTACTGCCTTTTGTTTTCTCAGCTGGTGTGAAGTCAGTCTTAATAATTAAAATGTATTTAATCTGCATTAAACTCTGAGGAATATTACACGTTTTAGTGTTTTAAACAGAACAAATGAGTCATTAAGAAGATACACACACACACACACACACACACACACACACACACACACACACACACACACACACACACACACACACACACACACACACACACACACACACACACACACACACACACACACACACACACACACACACACACACACACACACACACACACACACACACACACACACACACACACACACACACACACACACACACACACACACACACACACACACACACACACACACACACACACACACACACACACACACACACACACACACACACACACACACACACACACACACACACACACACACAATCAATCAATCAATCAATCAATCAATTAGCACCTTTCATTCAGGTTAATGTAGTTCGTCACAGTTGACTGACAAGCTGATAATAAGACAGAACAAGTGTGAAGACAACATAAAGAAAATAATGAAAAAGGTGAAAGAAAACAAAAACACAAAATAATTGAAACCAATGCATGCAAGAGAAAATAAGAATAATAAAAATGTAAAAAATAAGTAAAATAATTAATGAATTAAGTAAAGTAAAATCAAATAAGAAAATAAATTAGAAAATAAATTAGAAAATAAATAAGAAAATAAATAAATTAAATTAAATAAATTAAATTAAATAAATTAAAATAAGCAAAAGAAAAAAAAAATACATAAATTAGTTAAATAAAATAAAAAATTATAATGAAGGAACATGTGACCCAGTGCAGAGGTGTGACTCACTGATGGGTTTTTTAAATAATTTTTAGACAACAATGGAGGAATAAGATATATCAGGTCCTCTGGATAAACACAAAAAATATTGAATATCGTCAACCATGTTATTATAATGTTTTATTTAATGTAGAGAGGACAGATGAGTGAGTATTTAGGTAAACATGTAAATGTATAATGAGTATTTACTATGTTTACGTGTCATGTCATGTCAGTAATGTTGCACTCTTTGTCTTTATACTATTTACACGTTTTGTAGGCAACATTATGTACATATGTAACTTAACATGCATTTTAAATCTAATTATTTTTTCCTTTTTTATTTCTTTTTTTAGTGCAACCTTTATAGGCTTATTTGCATTTTGTTGTATAAAATCAGCATTGATTATGTACTTATGTAACTGAATATTCCTTCAAAAATCCTTATTTCTCCTTTTAGTGCAACTTATTTCCATTTTATTGCCAAGTTTATTGTTTTATTCTGTTCTAATTAAAAACTGTATTTTAATATTTATTATACATCCTATTTTGTATACATTGTGTGTGTGTGTGTGTGTGCATGTCTGTGCATGTCTGTGTGTATTATTATTTATAAATAACAACAAATCTAACCCCTTGAGCCTGTCTGTGTTGTCATGTGACGTCGTTCTCAGGCTGGATGTGAAGGAACGTGCAGAGAACGAGCTCCTTTTAAAAACAGCCCCAGCTCCTTTAATCATGCACGACATCATTCATCCAGAGCGTGGCTGTCAGCCAATCAGAGGAGGCCGAGAGAGAGAGAGCGCCAGCGGGTGCAGGTGAGCGGATGTAGTTCATGTTCGACGGCACTCCGTCACTTTGACAAACATGTGCTCCAATTAGAAAAGCCATTAATTTCAATTTCAGCTGCAATCTCGCCTCAGATCTGCGCCTGCTGCTGCACAACGGCTGACTTTGTTCATTTTGTGGTTGGCCGAGTTTGAGTAATAGAGGTCTTGCATGCAATCTACAAGGATTTTTATTTATTTAAGTGTGTGTGTGTGTGTGTGTGTGTGCGTGTGTGTGTTTAATACAGCTTCAATATTCAGCAGCTCTCCAGCAAAGCAGCATGTCAGCACAGTCGGGATGTACAGAGCTTCCCGCTTTAATAACTTTAATGTTCGTCCTCTTAGCATCAACCTTTTGGTACCGGCGACCATTAGAAGCTTTTAACAGCTGCTAAATACTTGTTTAACTAAATCTCTGATGGGGGAGCAGATATTCTGAGTAATAACTGTAGAAAATGATAATGTTTTGAATAATTACCTGACATTATAGCTCAAATTAAATACTATTAACATGTAATTTTCTATGGTTTCTATGTTATTAAAGGGATGTTCCACCCAAAAAAAATCTGCCTTCTTTACTCTGGTATGTCAGAAAGTACTGAGAGACAGACTAACATTATTAGTTTGAGTCTTTTCATGGGATTTGTTCAAAGCATAAAAAGGGTCTGTACTCCCAAATCAGATCGATTGTTCATTTTTATTTTGTTTTGTTTGTCAAAGTGGAGCACAGGAGCACGCTATGCTACGCCTCCTTCAGTATGTAACATTTATTTAGTGTCACCTGTTGGCTCCTTTTAACTCTTACCCAAGCAATGAGTGTCAATCAACTTTTATTACCAACAGGTGCAACAAGAGGCCTCCTCTAATCACACCTGCTGCACTGAAAACTCTTTGTTTCTACACAGCTAACGTTAAAGGGCAAGTTCACGGTTTTTTGTTTTTCTTGCTGTAATCATTCCTCCTGTTCATACTGACCATTAGAAGATCCTTTCATAATAGAAAATATGTATTTAAAAGTTTAATCTGAAGCTAATATGAAGCTTCAGTTTTGTCCAAATGAGTCAAATCTTCATCTTCTATGTTTCAAGTTCCTCTGAGGAAATAAAGAAAGAAAGAGAGGAGGAGGAGTTAGATAAGGAAAGAAAGAAAGAAAGAAAGAAAGAAAGAAAGAAAGAAAGAAAGAAAGAAAGAAAGAAAGAAAGAAAGAAAGAAAGAAAGAAAGAAAGAAAGAAAGAAAGAAAGAAAGAAAGAAAGAAAGAAAGAAAGGAAAGAAAGAAAAAGGAGGAAGGTGAAGAAGATGAGGAAAGAGAAGGAAGGGAAAAAAAGGAGTAAGATGAGGAATGAAAAAAAGAAAGAAAGAAAGAAAGAGAGGAGGACGATGAGGAACGAAAGAAGGAAGGAAAAAAAGAAAGAAAGAAAGAGAAGAAAGGAAAGAAAGAAAAAGGAGGAAGATGAAGAAGATGAGGAAAGAGAAAGAAACAGAACGAAAGAAGAGGAAGATGAGGAAAGAAATAAGGAAAGGATGAAAGAAAGACAGAAAGAAAGGAGGAGAGGAGTCTTCATCTTCATCTTCATCTTCTATGTTTCAACGTTACAGTGTTTTTAGTAGCAAAGTCTTTTTGTTACTATGGTTACACCACAGCTCAACAGGAAACACTAAGAGGGAATCTGATGCTAAAAAGACTGTAAATGTGTCAGATATCACTTGATATGACTAACTCACACTGATGAAGCTCAATAGAAGCTGATCATATAATTTATAATGACTGTGTGGACTCACTGTGGATTTTATCCTCCATCACTTTACACTGAAAGCACATTTGAAGGATTTTAATAGTCAGTATGACATAATGTTCAACATGTATAATTTTACCATCATCACCATTTTATTTTAGCATTTGCTATCAGAATTAACCTTTGTGTCGTCCTCCCGGGTCAAATTGACCTGTCTGTTTTGACTGTTCCTTCTTTCCTTCCCTTCCTTCCTTCCGTCTGTCCTTCCTCCCTCCCTCCTTCTCTCTTTCTTTCCTTCCTATTTCTTTCCTCCCTTCCATCTGTCCTTCCTCCCTCCCTCATTCTCTTTCTTTCCTTCCCTCCTTCCTCCCTTCCTTCTTTCGTTTCCTCCCTCCCTCCTTCTCTCTTTCTTTCCTCCCCCTACCTTCCTCCCTTCCTCTTTTCCTTTCTCCCTCCCTCCCTCCCTCCTTCTTTCCTCCCTCCTTTCCTCTGTCCTTCTTTCCTCCCTCTCTCCCTCCTACCTTCCTTCCTTCCTTTCCTTCCTCCCTTCCTTCTTTCGTTTCCTCCCTTCCTTCCACCCTCCTTTCCTTCCTTCCTTCCCTTCTTCCTTCCTCCCTCCTTTCCTTCATCTTCCTCCCTTCCTTCCTTGACTCGAGGACAACAGCAGGGTTAAATAGGTAGTGAGTCATTAGAGTGTCTTCTGCTTATAGAAAGTTAAAAGCTAGAAAGTCATACTTGAGTAAAGTTTTTCTTCTTTTTTTACATACAGAATAACAGCTGTGTGCCGTTATGTCACTTTAATCTCTGTACACATGCTGAAGGTAAACTGGAGTCTTAACAATGGACCAATCATCATCGAGAGAAACACGTCAACCAGCAATCAAAACCTTTGGACTCTCATTTACTCCACAATCACTCCCTTTTATCTCGCCCTCATCCGACAGTGGAGAGAGAGAGGTAAATATATCGAGCATCGTTCTTCTTCTCTGTGAGTTCAGGCTGAAATCTGTTAGCCGCTGAACGGTATTCAGCTGAGCAGTAATAATAATCTTCAGCAGCAGACGATCCTAATTACAGAGCGTCTGGCTGCAGCGGAGGTCAGAGGCCAAGTGCAGCATATTACAGTCATTGTTCTCCCAATGATCCCGCCGGCCTCCCGAGGATCTCCCAAAGTAAGTAAGAGAACAACTTTCAAGTCGGGAAACTTTGCAAGTGGACTTTTTTTTTTTTTTTTGTCTCCCCAGAATTGGAGTTAATGGGAAAAGGAAGCTGAACTTTTTGCTGAAGTTTGACTGTTTAAACTCGGAGCCGCTCGCTGCCTGTCTGCGTTCCACACCACAGAGTCTTTTCTTTCCCCCTCTTTCATTTTGTTTTTCTTCAGAGGTTTGGATCCCCCGGCTGCCTCGTCGTACCTCGTCGCCCCCGGAGAGCAATCCGGGCCTCGGCCTTATCTTTAGGAGGCACATTTCCCCCGAGGGAAATCTCCCTGCCTCCACCTTGGGCTCTGCACTTAAGTGATGAACAAGTGAAACATGGCCGCGCTTTGTCTGCTCGCCGCTAATCAGCGAGGCGGAGCGTTGCTGCCGCTGCTTCTGCTGCTGCTGTTGCTGCTGCTGCCATCTGGCCTCGCCACCGCGCCACCTGCATCGCTGACATCACTACCTCCCTTTTCCTCTCTTTCTTTCTTCTCCTCCTCCTCCTTCTTCTTCTTCTTCTTCTTCTTCTTCTTGTCTTCCTGTCACTTCATCCCTCAACCAGGACGCAACTTTAAACAACTTTAAACAGCTTTGTTAAAAAAAAGCGGTAATGAAAAGATACTCATGCATTCAGCACTTTTACCATAAATGCCGTCGAGAGTTGAATCTTTTGAGTTTTGATGATTTTCACATTTTTTTATATTAGTTAAAGAAATAAAAAAGAACCTTAAAATAAGCTTTATGTAGTTATAAGCATGGCAACTTAGAGATAACGCCACTTTTTTTTATGAGTTAGCAAAATGTCAGTCATAGTATTAAACTCAAGCCGTTGCCATTTTCCATCCAAAAAGTGAGTAATTGTTAATTTAGGTCCCATTAGTTGTTATATATTATCATTATTTGCACTTACACATACATGGGCATTACATCCAATAATAAACATGCATTAAAAAGTCAAATGAATGTAAAATAAAATGAAACAATAGCTATGTCATTTCATCTAATCATGCATATTGAAATTCAATTAAAAGAAAACTATATAAACTGCTGGTTTGTCTTTATTAAACCATTTTCATGTCTGGAAAACTTAAGTAATTCTGTCCTCTAGATGAAAATAAATAAAATAAAACTCTGCTCAGGATTTCAATGCATTGTTTTTAACCCTTACATACTGTTTAGGGTCTAATTTGACCCATTTTTTTTACATTTGAGAGCTGCAAAAATACCTTATACACATTTTTATTAGCCTGACTTTTATTAATGTGAACCACAGTATACAAATATGAAATAAAAATGCATCATTTTATTTCCTTTTCGTGCAGCTGATACATGTTTACATATATGCAAATGCCCATGTTTTTCCATAAGATAAATCAAACATGTATTAATGACTGATTGGGAATGTATGTACTAATGATGAGTCAGAATATGAACACAATATAAAGGTTAAATGTGAATGGATCCTGTTATAAAATTAAAATAAATAGTGTTTTTGCATACTGACAAGTTTCAATAATATCAATATAAACTTCACCCTCCCTCTGTGTTAGGTTCACTGTTTGAAATTATTCTTTTTTTTATTATTTTCTTTCATGTTTCAGAGTCAGTCAAAGTTCATTCATGTTTCTGACAGTAGAGCAAATATCAGATACTGGAAACATGGTGATAAAAGTGAATATTTGAGGGTTAGTTGATGAACTACTGCTGCAGGAAGTGAACTAAGAATACAACTGATAGAAGAAGAAGAAGAGACCAACTGAGGAGGTTATATATGGGAACCCTCAGGATTAGGAGCCAATGAGAAGATTGTGGAGCAAACAGGTTTATATCTATATTAACCTTCCTGTCATCCTCCCGGGTCAAATTGACCCCGTCTGTTTTGACTGTTCCTTCTTTCCTTCCATCCTTCCTTCCGTCTGTCCTTCCTCCCTCCTCTCTTTCTTTCTTTCCTGTCTCCCCTCCCTCCTTCTTTCCTTCCCTCCTTCCTTCCTTCCTTCCTCCATCCCCCTTTCTTCCTTCCTTCTGTCCTTCCTTCCTCCCTCCCTCCTTCTTTCCTTCCCTCCCTCCTTCCTTCGTTCCTTCCCTCCTTCCTTCCTCCCTCCCTCCCTCCCTCCCTCCTTCCTTTGTTCCTTCCTTCCTCCTTCCCTCCCTCCTTCTTTCCTTCCCTCCTTCCTTCTTTCCTCCCTCCTTCCTTTGTTCCTTCCTTCCTCCTTCCCTCCCTCCTTCTTTCCTTCCCTCCTTCCTTCTTTCCTCTGTCCTTCCCTCCTTCCTTCGTTCCTTCCTCCCTCCCTCCTTCTTTCCTTCCCTCCTTCCTCCTTTCCTTTCTCCCTCCCTCCCTCCCTCCCTCCTACCTTCCTTCCTTCTTTCCTTCCTTCTTCCTCCCTTCCATCCTTCCTTCCTCCCTTCCTTCCTCCTTTCTTCCTTCCTTGACTCGAGGACAACAGGAGGGTTAATTAACTAATTTTCACTTAGAGAGAGAGAGAGAGAGAGAGAGAGAGAGAGAGAGACAGAGAGGTTTACATTTCTAGGTTTAGAGCTTATATATCGTATTATATCTGGTTAAATCAAATTCTAAAGAGGAAGTATCATCTCACTTCTGGGAAGCTCACTTCCTTCGACTCCTAGATGTAGTTATCAGTCTCCTGTCTGTGAGTTAACTGGAGCTGGAGTCAGGATGTGCTCAGTCTATAAGCTTCAGATAAGGACCGGACGCTGAAGGAAAACAGCTACATTAACTCATTAACATGCTGCAATAAAGGGGAAAAAGGAGGTTGGATTTATTGAAATGTTTTCTTCGTGTTTGTGTCTCCAGTATCGTGACTGACTGCAGAGCATGCTGTGTGTCTTATGTGCAACATGCATTGGTTTAACCCTCCTGTTGTCCTCGAGTCAAGGAAGGAAGGAAGGAAAGGAAGGAAGGAAGGAAGGAAGGAAGGAAGGCAGGAAGGGAGGAAGGGAGGAAGAAGGAAGGAAAGGAGGAAAGGAAGGAAAGACGGAGGAAAGAAGGAAGGGAGGTAGGAGGGAGGGAGGAAAGAAGGAACAAGGGATGGAGGGAGAAAGGAAAAGAGGAAGGGAGGAATGAAGGAAAGAAAGAGAGGAAAGAAGGTAGGGGGGAGGAAAGAAAGAGCGAAGGAGGGAGGGAAGAAAGAAGGAAGGGAGGAAGGAAAGGACGGAGGTAAGGAGGGAGGGAGGGAGGGAGGGAGGAAGGAAAAGAGGAAGGGAGGTAGGAACAAAAGAAGGACAGAGGAAAGAAGGAAGGGAGGAAGATAGGGGGGAGGAAAGAAAGAGAGAAGGAGGGAAGGAAGAAAGAAGGAAGGGAGGAAAGGAAGGAAAGAAGGAAGGAAGGGAGGAAGGAAGGGAGGAAAGAGAGAGGAATGAAGGAATGAAGGAACAGTCAAAACAGACGGGTTCAATTTGACCCGGGAGGACGACACAAAGGTTAACAGAGTTTACATGTTAACATCTATTTCCTCCCAGAAGTTAAGACAGCTTCTGATTGGTCGACGGAGCAAATTCATGTGTCAAAGTTCACCGAAGCTGAACTAATCTGCCTTTCAAAACATAAATGCACCGATTTATGGTGATTTAACCCTTTATATTCTGTTCATATCTCATCATAACTCATAATTTGTCTCTATGTTTGAATTGTTTGATTAATCTTCTAAAGACATTCACAATCACTATTTTATGGTCCAGGATAAGTTTTTTTTTAGTAGATACAAGTCTAATTTGTACATTTGCATATTCAAAAATGTGTATCAGCTGCACAAGACATTTTAAAAGATGCGTTTTATTTCCATTTGTGTACATTATGAGTCACATTGGGAAAAATCAAGCTAAAATAAAAAAATGTATATGAGGTTTTTACAGCTTTATAATGTAAAAAATGGTTCAAATTTGACCCTGGATAGTAAGGGTTAAACTAAATTATCAGATTTCGGTGCAAAATCATAATAATAAAGATCATATTCTAGACTATTCATGTTAAAATAAGCCCTCACAGCTTGTATTAAAGGCTGCATTTGTCCCGAGATGACTGCAGCTAACAGAGAATGATGGTTTAAGACGAGATATCTTGTTTGTGTATTCTTAACTTAATAAAGTTTATTATTCGGTGTCTGTTGCAGTTCATCCGCAGCGGTCAGCCGGCTCTCGCTCTGGGCTGACCTGGAGTCAGCTCTCCCTCCTCAGCAGGATTGTAATCAGAGTCCAGGAGCAGAACATATCAGTGCTGGTCTGCAGCTGCTGAATATGTAAAGCCTTATTGAAGCTACGCTCCGGCAATTTCTCTTAATTATTGGAATAATCAGACTGAAGGAAAGGAGAGGCTTCGTTTTATTGGATTAGCCGAGACGATCCTCTAACACAAACCATCTCCTCTTCTCTATCTGCCTCGCTCGATTCAATTCACTTCGATTCAATCAGCTTTATAGGAACCGAAGTTTCCAAACAATATCTCTCAGACGCAAGGAAGTGCAATATAGATAATTATCAATAATTTAAATAGCAATATTAACAGTCACGATGATTGGATTAAAATACAACTAGATTTGGAAAGAAACGCTCTCTCTTTCTTCCTTCCTCAATTCACTTTATGCTTTTGATTATGAGTGTGAATATTATCCAAAAAATATATAATAACATTAAAATTGAAAAAATGCAAACAGAAAAGTGAAAATAAATATATGCATCCACACATGCTTTAAGAATTTTCAATATTTATTTTTTCAGACATTGATTGTATAAATATTATAATATATATATTATTACATTTTTGTAGATTTGTTGTAATTTATGCAATAATATATAATTTAAAATAAGATATATAAAAATGTAGCCTATCTACCAGCATAAAAGCATAAAGAATACATTTAGCCATAAATGGTTAAATATTTAAATTAATCATTAATTGCATGAATATTTTCAGTACATTTTTATTTAATTATATGCTTTATAACGTATAATTAAATATCAATTAAATATATTTAAAAATCACATAATATTGGACCACTATGTAGCTACAAATTATGATTAAAATAAAATAAAATGAATAAAAATAAAGTTTAATTTAATTCTTATTATTAAAAATACAAATAGTGAATATGAGAAAAGTTTTATTTAATTATATGCTTTATAACGTATAATTAAATATTAATTAAATATATAAAAAATAAATGTAGAAAACATAAAATATTGAACCACTATGTAGCTACAAATAAAATAAAATAAAATAAATTAATTCTTATTATTAAAAATACAAATAGTGATTATGAGGAATGTGCTATATTTTTCTTTTTATTTAATTAAATTTATATTTTTAGCATAAAGACATCACTGGTATCGGTTATCTGCAAAAACACACTAGAGCCTACATTTCCCATCATGCAACTCAATAGTATATATATCAGTAAACATTCACTGCCTAGTAAATATCTTTATACCTTGTCTATAATAAACATTTTCTATAATAAATTAGTATTTTTGACAGAAATTCATCATCTTTTCAACTTCTCACTGCTCTAATTTCATCTCTATAATAATAAACTATTCACATCACATGACCTGCGTTTAACCTGTGACAGTCTTATGAGCTTTAATGCTGTTTGTTAGATGCTGCTTCAAACATATTACATTATTTACGCTATTTGTAAAAATTCCCGTCCAGTCGAATGGAGCAAAGCACACAACATGCTGTGTGTACGGCCGGCTGTTTATTGATTTACGTTACAATAAGATGAGCCCTTGATTGATCCCTGAGGGGGGGAATTTATTGGCTGCAGCTGCACAAAGACGGAGATGAAAGTACATTTAAATAGACTGAAGGCGCCTTTAGACTGCGAGGCAACAATGACAGTGCCAGTTTAACACATTTAAAAGTGTGTTTTTTTTTCTTTAAATTAGTTTTTATTACTTGTGGAAGAAGACCCAAAAGTTTTAGTTTCACTTCTTCTTCATTGACTTTTGACTTCGGCATTTAAAATCAGTGAAATACCCCTTTAACAATATCCTTAAAACTTAACATTTCTGCATCCACATTTAACCTTTGTGTCGTCCTCCCGGGTCAAATTGACCCTGTCTGTTTTGACTGTTTCTTCCTTCCTTCCCTCCCTTACCTTCCTCCTTTCCTTCCTTCCTACCTCCCACCTTCCTTCCTTCCTACCTTCCTCTCTTCATTCCTTCCTTCTTCCTCCCTTCCTTCCTACCTTCCTCCCTTCATTCCCTCCCTCCCTCATACATTCCTTCCTCCCTCCTTTCCTTCCTTCCCTCGTTCCTCCCTCCCTCCTTCCTTTCCTACCTTCTTCCTCCCTTCCTTCTTTCCTTCCTCTTTCCTCCCTTCCTTCCTTCTTTCTCCCTTTCTTCCTCCGTTCCTTCCTTCTTCCTCCCTTCCTTCTTTCCTCCCTCCTTTCCTTCCTTTTTCCTCCCTTCCATCCTTCCTTCCTTCTTCCTCCCTTCCTTCCTCATTTCCTTCCTCCTTCCTCCCTTCCTTCCTCCCTCCTTTCCTTTCTTCCTTCAGTCCTTCCGTCCTTCCTCCCTCCTTTCCTCCTTTCCTTCCGTCCTTCCGTCCTTCCTCCCTCCTTTCCTCCTTTCCTTCCTTCTTCCTCCCTTCCATCTTTCCTTCCTCTTTCCTCCCTTCCTTCCTCCCTCCCTCCATTCCTTCCTTCTTCTTCCCTTCCTTCCTCCTTTCCTTCCTTCTTCCTCCCTTCCTTCTTTCCTTCCTCTTTCCTCCTTCCTCCCTCCTTTCCTTCCTTCTTCCTCCCTTCCATCCTTCCATGCTTCTTCCTCCTTTCCTCCCTTCTTTCTCCCTTTCCTTCCTTCTTGCTCCCTTCCTTCCTTGACTCGAGGACAACAGGAGGGTTAAATGAGTTTTTCTTACTTGTGGAAGAAGACCCCAAAAGTTCTAGTTTCACTTCTTCTTCTCTGACTTTTGACTTTGGCATTTAAAATCACTGAAATACTCTTTAAAAATATCCTTAAAACTTAACATTTCTGCATCCACATCAACACAAAACCATTGATTTGTTTGTTTGTTTGCACCCAGGTGTCATTTCTGTACCAAATCTCATTAAAACCTGACACATTTTATGAGACATCCTTCTAACAAAACAACCAAAAAACCTCCTTCCTCCTTTATTTATGCTGACTGACCCTCATTTACAATGACATCCAGACAATTAGGAAGGAAGAAAAGGGAAAACAATAGCACGAAAAAATCCACTTGTGCAGTTTTCAGTCTAAAATCTTGTTTGTGTGTGTGTGTGTGTGTGTGTGTGTGTGTGTGTGTGTGTGTGTGTGTGTGTGTGTGCGTGTGTGTGTGTGTGTGTTAGCTCTGTCTTAACCCTTTGAATCATAGTGTTTTTTTTTCATTTACAGACGTATTGTGTAATTATTTCATGTGTCACCCAGTCGTGACATATATTAATCTTTTCAGGATGAATTAGGCTGTTTAGAAATGACATCATTTTGCATGTGAGCCGTACTATAAATGCAATAAGAGTAACTTTTTATGGGGAAAAAAACTAAATATTGTCAGCCTTTTGGGTGAACAACATGCACCCTTTACCCAAAGTAATACACCTTGTAACTCTTACACAGTGTTCAGGGTCTTATTTGTTGACACATTCTTAAATTTTAAAGAAAAGAAAACAACTTTTGTGCTAGAAATGTGACCCATAATACAAAACAATGGAATTTTTCAACTTTCCAAAAATGTTTTTTTTGTACAGCTGAAACACATTTTGTTGACTGTTTGACTCATATTCATTCAAATAATAGTGTGATTATAAATATGTTTTCCTCATCAACAAAAAGCATGAAAACTAAAGAATAGACTCTCTGTGCTCTATCTGCTCCATGAAGGTAAACACAACTAAATCCAGTTGTAGTTGTCAAAAAATAACAATTGACTTGGTTTGAATATTATTTGACATACACACCTTATTTGTGTGTGTGTGTGTGTGTGTGTGTGTGCGTGTGGTTTCAGGGTCGAGGCTCGAGGGCCGAGGGGACAGGAGGGGGGGGGGGGGCATTAAGGTGGATCGATACCTGGCAGGCGAAGGGGGAGCCGGCCATAATCTCCATCAGCCATGTACAAAAGTACATTACTGCCACTACAAAGCCTATTAACGAAACCGCAGGTCATGCATTATTGAATGGATGTTGGTTTTTATTCGACCTGTTCAAAGAGATGGAAATAAAATAAATAAAAAAGGACAAACAGCCGCTCCAGCTCCTCCGCTCGAAAATATTGTTTTTGTGTTTTCGGTGGTTAGGCATCAGGGTGGGCCGAGGGGAGGGGGGGGTGGGGGGTCAGGGGTGGACGAGGGGGGGCGGGGGAGGGAGGGAGGGAGGGAGGGTTAGGGAGGGGTGCTCAGATCACATTGGAGTGATTTCAGGGGAAATATTGATCTGTGATATGGATCTTGGTAGAGCGATCCAGAGGGATATCTATCTGTAAACAATGGCTCACTGCAGCGAGGAGCTTCGCCTGTGAATCACCGATGAGCCGTCGTCACCTCAGGCTTGAATCTGCACCAAGTGTGTGTGTGTGTGTGTGTGTGTGTGTGTGTGTGTGTGTGTGTGTGTGTGTGTGTAACTTCAGCATTAAATAAACACTTATACCAGAATAGAAACCATCACACACACACACACTCCTGGACGAAAGGAAACAATGAAAACAATCAAAAAACCTTTGATTTCTGAAGAGTCTAGAAATCCAATTCCTCCTCTTCCATCTGTGCTGGACTCATGTTGTCGTGACTGGACTCATTAGACACATCACAGCATCTCAGGATCAGCTGATTTCTGCACGTTAAATATGTCAATCTACAGTGACCAATCCTAACGACAGGCGTGAAGGACTCTGGAAGGTGATCAGGCTTTTTTTGGAAAGATGGAAAACAGACTCCTGGGATCAAGACTGTGAGTATCAAATATGCTTCACTAAAGACTCATATGAGCAAAATACATACAAGAGGCATCTGTGAACATTAGGAACATTCATCAATTTTCTCATGCTTAACCTTCGTGTCGTCCTCCCTTCCTTCCTTCCTTCCTTACTTTTTCCTTCCTTCCGTCTGTCCTTCTTCCCTCCCTCCTTCTCTCTTTCTTTCATTCCTCTCTCTTTCCTCCGTTCCTTCCTTCCTTACTTTCTTCCTTACTTACATCTGATCTTCTTCCCTCCCTCCTTCTCTCTTTCTTTCCTTCCTCTCTCTTTCCTCCCTTCCTTCTGTCCCTTAATTCCTCTCTCTTTCCTCCCTTGCTTCCTTCCTCCCTCCCTCCCTCCCTCCTTTCCTTCCTTCTTCCTCCATTCCTTCCTTCCTCCCTCCCTCCTTTCCTTCCTTCTTCCTCCATTCCTTCCTTCCTCCTTCCTCCCTTCCTTCCTCCCTCCCTCCCTTCTTCCTCCCTTCCTTCCTTGACTCTAGGACAACAGGAGGCTTGAATCTTTCTCTTTTCACTGAACTTAGAATCCTAACATCAACCTGAATCTGGAGTTTAAATACGATACTGAGAGGTTTGTTTTTTTTCCGATGCAATGATTTTCCTGTCAGTAGTGGTTGTAAAGAGTTGCCTCAGGGTGTTTCTGCAGGTCTCTGTTCAGCATCATGTTGTACAACATCACCTACTGTAGTCTATAATAGGATACTCTCTCCTCTAATGTCTCTCAGGCCAGTCATGGAAGAAATATTCAGCTCATTTACTGAAGTAAGAGTATCAATACAATCAATAGCAATGTAAAAAATACTCCTTTATAAGTAAAAGTACTGCAGTATTATGATGTGTAGTATGCAGTATTACAGTAAAAGTACTGCAGTATTATAGTGATGTAGTATGCAGTATTACAGTAAAAGTACTGCAGTATTATGAGTGATGTAGTATGCAGTATTACAGTAAAAGTACTGCAGTATTATGAGTGATGTAGTATGCAGTATTACAGTAAAAGTACTGCAGTATTATGAGCGATGTAGTATGCAGTATTACAGTAAAAGTACTGCAGTATTATGAGTGATGTAGTATGCAGTATTACAGTAAAAGTACTGCAGTATTATGAGTGATGTAGTATGCAGTATTACAGTAAAAGTACTGCAGTATTATGAGCGATGTAGTATGCAGTATTACAGTAAAAGTACTGCAGTATTATGAGTGATGTAGTATGCAGTATTACAGTAAAAGTACTGCAGTATTATGAGCGATGTAGTATGCAGTATTACAGTAAGAGTACTGCAGTATTATGAGCAATGTAGTATGCAGTATTACAGTTAAAGTACTGCAGTATTATGAGCGATGTAGTATGCAGTATTACAGTAAAAGTACTGCAGTATTATGAGCAATGTAGTATGCAGTATTACAGTTAAAGTACTGCAGTATTATGAGCGATGTAGTGTGCAGTATTACAGTAAAAGTACTGCAGTATTATGAGTGATGTAGTATGCAGTATTACAGTAAAAGTACTGCAGTATTATGAGTGATGTAGTATGCAGTATTACAGTAAAGTACTGCAGTATTATGAGTGATGTAGTATGCAGTATTACAGTAAAGTACTGCAGTATTATGAGCGATGTAGTATGCAGTATTACAGTAAAGTACTGCAGTATTATGAGTGATGTAGTATGCAGTATTACAGTAAAAGTACTGCAGTATTATGAGTGATGTAGTATGCAGTATTACAGTAAAAGTACTGCAGTATTATAGTGATGTAGTATGCAGTATTACAGTAAAAGTAGTGGTTTGGTCCTCTGACTGATATATTATTATTATGACATCATTAGATTATTAATAGTGAAGCATCAGTGTTAGAGCAGCATGTTACTGTTGTAGCTGCTGGAGGTGGAGCTAGTTTACACTACTTTATATACAGTTAGATAGTTTACACTACTTTATATACAGTTAGCTAGTTTAGTCCAGTGGTTCCCAACCTAGGGGTGGGGCCCCTCCAAAGGGTCAGCAGATAAATGTGAGGGGGGGTGAGATGATTAATGGGAGAGGAAAGAAGAAATATTGTTGAAATATTGGATCATTTGAACATTTATTGAAATGAAAGCATGTGAGAAGTTTAGAGGGATAAATCACTATTTGGTGGAGCTGTTAACAACTCATAGACATCTGAAATGTGAGCCGACTACACACTGCTTTGTTGTATTTTAAAAGCTTGTTGTATTATATAGCTTGTCCATTGTGTCAAATGAATATTACTGATTGAAACAGATCAACTTGGATCATGTTTTCCTACTTTAATTTGAAAAAAAACAAAATAAGAAAATGCTGGAAAAAAAGCTTTTGAAATTCCACAACTGGAAATTAACTTTTGAGACATTCAGGGCACATAAATCACAAATATGATTTCACTGTAATAAATTCTGCAGTATTTAAATTTCAACATTAACTATTCAAAACTGATTAATTTTTAAACTTTGGTATTAAGCTTCTGATATATTTTATTATAGCAATATTTTGCTTCTATATAAATATGTTTCACGAGGAAAATAACCAAGAAATATCAGATTTTAGGTGATAGTAAAGTCAAAGGTTTTTGCAGAAAGTCAGACTTGTGAATAAATTTGCTGCTTAGTTTATTTTGTCAATGCACCCCCGAGTCATTGTTACAGTTGGAGCAGCTGGCTTCCTCCGCCCGGCTGACGGGGTCGCAGAGGTCGAGCGTTACCGACTGTAAACAGCCGTGTTTTCACTTTGGCCTCCTGACTGACGGAGAATCCCAGACCAGCTTCTCCTCCAGCCGCCGCTGATCTCATCCCTTAATGCTTCATTACCTGAGCATCCACTCTGACCCTGGCAGCCATTTATAGCAGGCAGGCCCGGAAACTACACACACATACACACACACACACACACACACACACACACACACGAGACACACACACAACCTCCCGTCTGTCTGAGATAATAGTGGGATAGTTCAGCCAGGACGAGTTTCTCCTCCGTCAGCTCGGGTCAGCGGTTTGTGTTTACATCAGCAGCTCGGTGTCGGCTCAGCAAACAGCGGGAGAAACTCTGCAGCCGACCGATCCCTCTCCGCTTCACACAACAGATTATATAATGTTTGACATGTTTTGTACTCAGCTCGAAGTTTGCTTTTTTTCTATTTTTATTCCCATTTATTCAACCAATATACTGACTGACTGTTTATTTTGGATGTTAGATGTTTAAGATGAGTGGAGACCTTTGTTGTGTGTCGTTGAAACTTTATGGAACTGAAAACTCTCTTATATTCCTTTTTTTGTTGTTGCTGTTTTCTATGAAATTATTTTGTTGTTCTTGTTAATATTAATTCTTCTTTGTAAATTCTGTTTTGTACATGTAAATAGTGTCACTATCATGTTTGTTTGCTTTTAATATGATGGGCTTTGTTACTCTAAAAAGTGCCTTATAAATACATTTTATTTGTAGATACAGACTTCACATATTTACATAAAGCACACAGCATATAATAATAATAATAATAATAATAATAATAATAATAATAATAATGATAATGATAATGATAATGATAATGATAATAATAATAATAATAATGATAATGATAATGATAATGATAATGATAATGATAATAATAATAATAATAATGATAATGATAATGATGATAATAATAATAATAATAATAATGATAATGATAATGATAATGATAATGATAATGATAATAATAATAATAATAATAATAATAATAATAATAATAATAATAATAATACACTTTGTGAAAAAAATGGGGGAAAAACTAAAAAGTAGTGGGTGCAGAAAGTTGCCCTGTGAACTGCTGTCGTCATCCTTATTAGCTCTGAGCTCAACGTAGGATGTAAGCTAATCTAAGTTAAGTGTGTATCAACAGTGATTGTGCGTCGGGCTCCGAGCGTTGTTGCCAAAACGCAAGCGGCCGTCGCTAAATACTGCGCCTGAACGCAACATCCTGTGTAGACAGACGGAGGACTGAAGCTGCTGTTCTGCTAATGTGCTGTTAATTACGTGACTCCACCCCCCCCCACCCTCCATGTTATTTACTGTCTGTACTTTTATTTATTTCTTTATCTTTGCACTAAACGTTACCTGATTTTATTGTTTGATGTACTGTTGTCGTGTTTTATGTGCCTTGTAAGGTGTCCTTGAGTGCTTTGAAAGGCACCTTTAAATAAAATGCATTATTATTATTATTATTATTACTTCATTGCATTTTCTTTGCATGCAAAACCATGAAGTTTGACGAGCGTTTAATGCATTGTTGCACATTTAACTAACCAAAAAACTACATATAAAGTAGATAAAAGTAGCTCCATCTTATCCAGCTACAATAAAGTCCTGCACTTTGAAACAAAGTTAAAGCATCAGCAAGTTAAATAACAAGTTAACAACAGCTGCAGGTCTGTTGTTTTAAATCACAACTGAAAACTTTATTGCTTTTTTAAATTTAATCCAAATTTTAAAGTTAAACCTTACATACTGTTTAGGATCAAATTTGGCCCATTTTTACACTTTAGAGCTGTAAAAACACCTTATACACATTTATTTTAGCTGGACTTCACACAAATATAAATAAAGTGCATCATTTTTTTTAATTATGTGCAGCTGATACACATTTTGATATATGCAAATGTGCAAGTTTGACCTGATTAAGTTCAATAATCATTATATTCTATGAAATGTTCTCCTGAACCATAAAATAGTGATTATGAATGTCTTTTTTCCCCCATACTATTAATCAAACAGAAGGATTAATTAAACATTCATTAATAATTGATGGTGAATATATGAATGTGAATTGGTGTAGAGGTTAATTATGAGTCAGAATATGATCAGTATGTAAAGGGTTAATATCTTACACTGTACTTTACCTTTGTATTCTCCTGTTTTAGCTGCTTTATTTTATTTTAGCTTAAGGACAAACTTCCAATTCAACACTTTTAATCATATGTAAATGTGTGCTTTTATGTGCTATCTTCATGCATTATATGTTTTATATAAAGCACTTTGCTATATGTACATTCACCTTGCCTTGCTTTACCTGAAAGTCTTATTTTTCTTGCCCTCTCTCTCACCTGGCTGCAGTGACACAGAGGTGTTACACTATTATATTATTTAGAGTTTCCACAGGCGCAACAGACCTGACATTTCAATCCATTAAAGGTAGAAAAAATCTAATGTAACCCTCCTGTTGTCCTGGAGTCAAGGAAGGGGAGGGATGAATAAGGAAGGAAGGAGAGATGGATGTAAGGAAGGAAGGAAGGAGGGAAGGAAGGAAGGAAGGAAGGATGGAAGGGAGGAAGAAAGAAGGAAAAGAGGGAGGAAGGAGGGAAGGTAGGAGGGTGGGAGAAAGGAAAAGAGGAAGGAAGGAAGGAAGGAAGGAAAGAAGGAAGGAAGGAAGGAAGGAAGGAAGGAAGGAAGGAGGAAGGGAGGAAGAAAGAAGGAAAAGAGGGAGGAAGGAAGGAAGGACGGAGGAAATAAGGAAGTAGGGAAGGTAGGAGGGTGGGAGGGAGGAAAGAAGGAACGAGGGAGGGAGGGAGAAAGGAAAAGAGGAAGGGAGGAAGGAAGGAAGGAAGGAAGGACGGAGGAAATAAGGAAGGAGGGAAGGTAGGAGGGTGGGAGGGAGGAAAGAAGGAACGAGGGAGGGAGGGAGAAAGGAAAAGAGGAAGGGAGGAAGGAAGGAAGGAGGGAGGAAGGAAGGAAGGAAGGAGGGAGGGAAGGAAATAAGGAAGGAGGGAAGGTAGGAGGGTGGGAGGGAGGAAAGAAGGAACGAGGGAGGGAGGGAGAAAGGAAAAGAGGAAGGGAGGAAGGAAGGAAGGAAGGAGGGAGGAAAGGGAGGAAGGAAGGAAGGAGGGAAGGAAATAAGCAAGGAGGGAAGGTAGGAGGGTGGGAGTGAGGAAAGAAGGAACGAGGGAAGGAGGGAGAAAGGAAAAGAGGAAAAGAGGAAGGGAGGAAGAAAGGAAGGAAGGAAGGAGGGAGGGAAGGGAGGAAGGAAGGAAGGAAGGAAAGAGGGAAGGAAATAAGGAAGCAGGGAAGGTAGGAGGGTGGGAGGGAGGAAAGAAGGAACGAGGGAGGGAGGGAGAAAGGAAAAGAGGAAGGGAGGAAGGAAGGAGTGAGGGACGGAGGGTCGAAGGAAAGGAAGGAGGGAGGTATTAAGGAAAGAAGGAAGGAAGGAAAGAAGGAATAGTCAAAATAGACAGGGACAATTTCACTTGGGAGGACGACACAAAGGTTAACTCAAAGTTTCATAAGAATATATTTTGCTAACTGCTTCCATCATTCCTATAAGTTATTATAACATTCAACCCAACAGCTGAGGATATAAGAGCAAAGTAATGAAATAATATAAATTACTTTTTCATAACTTAACTCTGCTGCAGTCTGACTTTTCCCCAAAAGTTATAAAGTTTTGTTTCGAATGTGTTTGAGGAGACTATCCATCTGCTGTGTGTATTGTTCGGTGCTTTGCTTTTCTTGTATTGTTGCTGTTTGATGTGTGAATCTGCAATGTGTTATGTATTCAGTATAAACAAATTATATAAGAAATACATATTTAACAGCTGGATTCAGTCCAGGACTTATGGCCTTCAACACAGAATCATAGAGGCAAAGTTCCTCCACATTTCTTCTCCTGTTTTGTTTTGTGTTAGACCCTTTTTTGCATGTTTTGGCGTTTATGTAGCCTGCTTTAATCCACTTACTGTATATGCAATTATCTAAATATATGTAAAATTAAATCTGATTTTGACCCCCCCATTCATTGTCCGAATGCTGGTGGTCTGAGCAGCAACATGGAGCATTATTTAGACGAATCTGAGAGCAGAAATCTATAATATTTATACAGATTTATTTCAAACTCACACCTTCAACCTCTCCCTCACTGACTGTTTGCTTTCAGTTTAAAGCTTCAATGCGTCAGTGAGTTTGTTGCTGTCGAGCTGTCGACTTCACTCAGCGGCTAATGTCCATCATTTGGAGAAAAAAAAAAAAAGAAGAAAAAGGCGCCATATTTCCTTATCTGCCTCCTCCAGCTTCATGTTAATGTCCAGCTGACTTTTTATCCAGTCTTTAGCCAAATCTTTAAGGTACACTTTTGTAACTTCTACCTTGACATCTTGTCATTTTTGATTTTTTCTTTTAAAAATGTATAATAAATAAATATTTTTTTTCTTTCCGTCTGTTTTGACTGTTCCTTCTTTCCTCCCTTCCTTCCTTTTCTTCCGTCTGTCCTTCCTCCCTCCCTCCTTCTCGCTTTTCTCCATCCCCCTTTCTTCCTTCTTTCCTCCATCCTTCCTTCCTCCCTCCTGTCCTTCCTTCCTCCTTTCCTTCTTCCTCTCTTCCTCCCTTCCATCATCCCTCCCTCCTTTCCTTCCTTCCTCCCTTCCTTCTTCCTCCCTCCTTTCGTTCGTTCCTTCCTCCCTTCCTTCTTCCCCCCTCCCTTCCTTCCTTCTTCCTCCTTTCCTTCCTTCTTCCTCCTTTCCGTCCTTCTTCCTCCCTTCCATCCTTCCTCCCTTCCACATTTCCTTCCTTCTTCCTCCCTTCCTTCCCCCTTTCCTTCCTTCCTCCCTCCATTCCTTCCTTCCTCCCTCCATTCCTTCCTTCCTTCTTCCTCCCTTCCATCCTCCCTTCCATCCTTCCTTCCTCCCTTACTTCCTTGACTCGTGGACAACACAAGGGTTAACCTTTATACACTGTTCATATTCAGGCTTTTCTCAGTATCCCTTCTTAATTGGTCTCTATGCATAACTTTGTGTGTAATTTTGTGTATTTAGCTGCTGTTAAACCTTTTTTGAAAGTTGTAAAATGTTTGTATATTTTTTTTTGTATATTCTGGGTCATGTGAAGATCGTCGTCAAAATTGGCTTTTCTTCTCTTAAATGAAAAACATGGGTCAAATTAGACCCTGAACAGTATGTAAGGGTTAATTGGATGAAGAACTTTATTCATCAGATGTCTGGATCTAAAGTTATAGAGGACTGGATTGAGGTGGACAATCTTCATCTGCTCCCTTACCACCAATGCAATCTGAATAACCATCAGCTGCTTCTCTAATGTCCATCATTTGGGGGGAAAAAAGAAGTTAAGTTAGCTTTTTGTAAACCATATGCATGTGTCTGCGTTGTGTTTGAACCACCAGAAGCTGTTTCTCTCTTTTAAATTGACGTTTTATCCTTTTTTATTCGCCATATTTTTCCCTTCAGCTGCTTCTTCCATTACACTTACCGGTGATTCAATAGTGAAGAACATCAGGAGAAGATCAGTAAAGATGTAGTGTTTCTTAGTCACTAAGGTGGCTAACATCCTGGACCTCTGCCTCCCGGTGAAATGTTATCATCCACGTCAACTACAATGACATTTCCAAATGGACTTCAGATATTATAAAACAGGATTTTCCAGCAGGCTCCCTAACTTGCTTAATGACTATGGCAAACACATCTTTGTCTCTGGACCTATACCTCCACTTGACCAGATCCTTATCCATCCATGCATGGCTCCAGTCTGTCTGCACGGAGCAAAGCATGCTTTTTTATTGGCAATTTTAACCTCTCCTGCAAACATCCTTCCTTTTATCTAAGAGTCAGTGCCCATCTTAGCAGACTGGGTGCACATACTGTAACACACAACATATTTTATACCATTTTTAACACTCCCACAGTCTGACTATCAGCTGCCACATGACCAGACCCGCTGAGAAAGCTCGACACCTGTCGCTTCCGGTCTCCAACTTGCAAGCTGACTTTTTCCCTGCAGCCCCCCGAGGGGATGCCTACAAGTGACTGTGGTGTTAATACAACCATCTGTTAATACATTAATAGACAACCTGACACATTATTCTCTAGACGTTGCCTTGAAATGCGTTTAAATGTGCCATTCTGCTCACATATTTTGGCTCAAATGATGACCACAGTTATGATAGTCCATTTTAAAGATATCTATCCCCACAGGAGAAAAAAACAAACTCACTTTCTCTGCAGCCAAAACTACAAGATTTCTGATTAATGCAGCCTTGGCTTTTATTGACGCATTTTGGTTTGCTTGAAATCCAAGTCGAACCAAAAGGGAAAATGCAATGAAATAGCAACTTATCCACTGATTCGGACGCCTTAGATTCCCTCTTAGATACCACTGCAGAACTACGATTCTACTTTAAAGACAGTAATTATCCTGTCAAGTACTGCAGTATTATGAGTGATGTAGTATGAAGTATTACGGTAAAAGTACTGCAGTATTATGAGTGATGTAGTATGCAGTATTACAGTAAAAGTACTGCAGCATTATGAGCGATGTAGTATGCAGTATTACAGTAAAAGTACTGCAGTATTATGAGTGATGTAGTATGCAGTATTACAGTAAAAGTACTGCAGTATTACAGTAAAAGTACTGCAGTATTATGAGTGATGTAGTATGCAGTATTACAGTAAAAGTACTACAGTATTATGAGCGATGTAGTATGCGGCATTACAGTAAAAGTACTGCAGTATTATGAGCGATGTAGTATGCAGTATTACAGTAAAAGTACTGCAGTATAATGAGCGATGTAGTATGCAGTATTACAGTAAAAGTACTACAGTATTATGAGCGATGTAGTATGCAGTATTACAGTAAAAGTACTGCAGTATTATGAGCGATGTAGTATGCAGTATTACGGTAAAAGTACTGCAGTATTATGAGCGATGTAGTATGCAGTATTACAGTAAAAGTACTGCAGTATTATGAGCGATGTAGTATGCAGTATTACAGTAAAAGTACTGCAGTATTACAGTAAAAGTACTGCAGTATTATGAGTGATGTAGTATGCAGTATTACAGTAAAAGTACTACAGTATTATGAGCGATGTAGTATGCGGCATTACAGTAAAAGTACTGCAGTATTATGAGCGATGTAGTATGTAGTATTACAGTAAAGTACTGCAGTATTATGAGCGATGTAGTATGCAGTATTACAGTAAAAGTACTGCAGTATTATGAGCGATGTAGTATGCAGTATTACAGTAAAAGTACTGCAGTATTATGAGTGATGTAGTATGCAGTATTACAGTAAAAGTACTGCAGTATTATGAGCGATGTAGTATGCAGTATTACAGTAAAAGTACTGCAGTATTATGAGCGATGTAGTATGCAGTATTACAGTAAAAGTACTGCAGTATTATGAGCGATGTAGTATGCAGTATTACAGTAAAAGTACTGCAGTATTATGAGCGATGTAGTATGCAGTATTACAGTAAAAGTACTGCAGTATTATGAGCGATGTAGTATGCAGTATTACAGTAAAAGTACTGCAGTATTATGAGCGATGTAGTGTGCGGTATTACAGTAAAAGTACTGCAGTATTATGAGTGATGTAGTATGCAGTATTACAGTAAAAGTACTGCAGTATTATGAGTGATGTAGTATGCAGTATTACAGTAAAAGTACTGCAGTATTATGAGTGATGTAGTATGCAGTATTACAGTAAAAGTACTGCAGTATTATGAGTGATGTAGTATGCAGTATTACAGTAAAAGTACTGCAGTATCATGAGCGATGTAGTATGCGGCATTACAGTAAAAGTACTGCAGTATCATGAGCGATGTAGTATGCGGCATTACAGTAAAAGTACTGCAGTATTATGAGCGATGTAGTATGCAGTATTACAGTAAAAGTACTGCAGTATTATGAGCGATGTAGTATGCGGCATTACAGTAAAAGTACTGCAGTATTATGAGCGATGTAGTATGCAGCATTACAGTAAAAGTACTGCAGTATTATGAGTGATGTAGTATGCAGTATTACAGTAAAAGTACTGCAGTATTACAGTAAAAGTACTGCAGTATTACAGTAAAAGTACTGCAGTATTATTATGAGTGATGTAGTATGCAGTATTACAGTAAAAGTACTGCAGTATTATGAGCGATGTAGTATGCAGTATTACAGTAAAAGTACTGCAGTATTATGAGCGATGTAGTATGCGGCATTACAGTAAAAGTACTGCAGTATTATGAGAGATGTAGTATGCAGTATTACAGTAAAAGTACTGCAGTATTATGAGCCATGTAGTATGCAGTATTACAGTAAAAGTACTGCAGTATTATGAGCGATGTAGTATGCAGCATTACAGTAAAAGTACTGCAGTATTACAGTAAAAGTACTGCAGTATTATTATGAGTGATGTAGTATGCAGTATTACAGTAAAAGTACTGCAGTATTATGAGCGATGTAGTATGCGGCATTACAGTAAAAGTACTGCAGTATTATGAGCGATGTAGTATGCGGCATTACAGTAAAAGTACTGCAGTATTATGAGCGATGTAGTATGCGGCATTACAGTAAAAGTACTGCGGTATTATGAGCGATGTAGTATACAGTATTACAGTAAAAGTACTGCAGTATTATGAGCGATGTAGTATGCAGTATTACAGTAAAAGTACTGCAGTATTATGAGCGATGTAGTATGCAGTATTATAGTAAAGTACTGCAGTATTATGAGCGATGTAGTATGCAGTATTACAGTAAAAGTACTGCAGTATTATGAGCGATGTAGTATGCAGTATTACAGTAAAAGTACTGCAGTATTATGAGCGATGTAGTGTGCGGTATTACAGTAAAAGTACTGCAGTATTATGAGGTGATGTAGTTAAAGTACTGCAGTATTACGAGTGATGTAGTATGCGGCATTACAGTAAAAGTACTGCAGTATTATGAGCGATGTAGTATGCGGCATTACAGTAAAAGTACTGCAGTATTATGATGTGTAGTATGCAGTATTACAGTAAAAGTACTGCAGTATTATGAGCGATGTAGTATGCAGTATTACAGTAAAAGTACTGCAGTATTATGAGCGATGTAGTATGCGGTATTACAGTAAAAGTACTGCAGTATAATGAGCAATGTAGTATGCAGTATTACAGTAAAAGTACTGCAGTATTATGAGTGATGTAGTATGCGGCATTACAGTAAAAGTACTGCAGTATTATGAGCGATGTAGTATGCAGTGTTACAGTAAAAGTACTGCAATGAAATAGTAACTTATCCACTGATTCGGACGCCTTAGATTCCCTCTTAGATACCACTGCAGAACTACGATTTTCCTTAAAAGAAAGTCAATGAAATGGTAGTTGCCTTCAACAGTTAATTGGCTGACACACTCAACAAAGTAGAAACTAAAAAAAGGGTCTAACATTAAAAGCAAGGCCTTGGGTGCATGAATGATGATGAAGATATTTGTGCATTAAAGCCATATTTTTCTAAGAATACTCTTCTAATATTCTCCTAGTCCTATTCTCAACCACTGATAGGTTGTTATATTGGGTTCCCTTTGACTTCGGGCAGGAGTGTGAGGAGTGTGAGGAGTTACTTTTTCTTAAAAAGAAAGAGTTGCCTCAATTAGGTCAGGCAATAAGCTCGGTCACATATCCCACAGCAGCCCTCCGACATGTTTCGTCAGTATTTCGCATACCTTACCTCTGTGAGATTATAACTCAAAAAGCCTTCTTCCACATGTGATCTCATTAGAAAGTTCCTCAAGAATGTATATGACAGCTTGTCTCCCTCCATCCTAAAGATAATTACCACTTCAGTAGAAACAGGTATCTTTCCTACTGCTTTTTTAAGACTGCAGTAGTGAAGCTTCTATTAAAGAAAAAGCCAAAGCAAGATGAAAAAAACCTCCTTAGTAATTACAGCCCTATATCCAATCTGCCTTTAACGAGCAAGTTTCTTGAGAAAGTGCTTTTTAATCAACTTAATACCTTTGTCAATGAGTGCAGACTTTTTGGAGACGTTCCAATCTGGGTTTAGATCCAACCGACGGTACAGAAAACGGGCCGTAGTCAAAGTTATTAATGATCTCAGACGTGCCACCGACTCAAATCAAGTGTCAACCCCCATCCTTTTAGATCTGAGCTCAGCATTTGACACTATCGACCAGCACGCCATTTTAATCAAACATCCTGAGAGATTCATAGGTCTATCTGACTGTGCTTTAAACCTGATTTTTGATTATGCATATACCTGTGGTAGAAGATTTTTTATTGCCTGGGCTGATCATGAATCTGTGAAACATGACTTGCTTTTTGGTTTTGTGCCAAGAAGATGTCTTTGTCTACCTCCCCACCCCACACCACTACATTACATCATCAACATGTTCAATATAAATTACCAAAACTAATCATTGACTTGTACATTTCTGTTGAGCCAGCGAACCCACATGTCCTATCGTCTCTGGGTGTAACATACTAAGGTTAACCCTCACATATTTCACAGTAACCCCTCATTATTAATGTCTATACATAAATTTGGGACTACATCAGTCTTTAATGAAATGGTGATTAATCCTTAATGAAGCTTTCAGAGTGCAGAGAGAGAGTGTATTCTTTAAAATAAACCCACTTACAATCACATTATATGTATTGGTCCAATGTAAGTCAACACAGGAGAATGTAATGATTTCAATTATATTAAATGTGAATAAATATGCATAAAATAATGTTTAGAAAGTTGATAGATTTCCATTTATTGTATATTCTGGGCATCAAATTTCTAGCTATAAAAGAAAGATGTTTTAAGGTGGTTTTTTTCTTCTGTCAGATGTAAAAATGGGTCAAATTAGACCCTGAAAAGTATGTAAAGGTTTATAAGTTCAATTAACAACAAGAAAATATGACCTCAAATAAAGAAAAATGGCAGCTGAAACACTTTCAAATACACCAATTGTTACAGATTGCGGAGCAGGTGGACACAAAAGCAGACGATGCAGACAGAGTCTTGAAACTTCACGAACTTTAATAACCAACTCAGGAGAAACTCAACAGATAAACACAGGCCGAATGAACACTGGCAGAAATATGAGCTGCAAAAACACACAGAACAAAACAACACAGAGACTCGGACAAAGACTGAACTGAAAACCAAAACCTATATAGACATGATGAGGTAATTACTAAACAGGAAACAGGTGAGTTAAACAAGACACAGGTGAAACACATGAGGCAATTAACCAAGGAAAGGGAAACACAGGAAGTAAAACTAACAAAATACATAAAGGGAGAATAACTTTCAAAATAAAACACGAGCTACAACAGGATGTGACACCGATAATTAACCCTCCTGTTGTCCTCCCGGGTCAAATTTCCTCCCTCCCTCCTTACTCCTTTCCTTTCTTCCTCCCTCCATCCCTCCTTACTCCTTTCCTTCCTTCCTTCCTTCTTTCCTTCCTTCCTTCCTTCTTACTCCTTTCCTTCCTTCCTCCCTCCCTCCTTACTCCTTTCTTCCCTCCTCCCTTCCTCTTTTCCATTCTCCCTCCCTCCTTCCTTCCTTCCTTCCGTCCTTCTTTCCTCCATCCTTCATTCCTTCCTTTCCTTCCTCCCTTCCTTCTTTCCTTCCTTCCTTCCTTCTTCCTCCCTACCTCCCTCCTTTCCTTCCTTCTTCCTCCCTTCCTTCCTTCCTCCTTTCCTTCCTTCTTCCTCCCTTCCATCCTTCCTTCCCTCCCTTCCTTCCTTCTTTCCTCCCTACCTCCCTCCTTTCCTTCCTTCTTCCTCCCTTCCTTCCTTCCTTAACTCGAGGACAACAGGAGGGTTAAAGGTTTTCTAGAAACTAATCTGAGTTGTACCAATTATTACTATCAAAAGACAAAGTGTCAAAATAGCAAAAACTCAGCATTAGCAGCAGCTCAACAAAGAGAGAGAGACACTTTTTCATTGTGCTTGACAACCTACAAGAGTTTCTGCTCTCTGATTTAGGCGTCGAAGCCCAAATCAGCAAAGTGAGCAAGACATCATTCATCCACCTGTTGCCAGAATGAGTCTGTTCCTATCAAAGCAGGATACCTTGAGACTGATCCATGCCTTTATCAACAGGTTGAACTCTTGTACTGCCCTCTTTATTGGCCTAAGAAATAAATAAAAAAGGCTGATAGAAAAACTTGAGCTAGTTCAGAGCTCGGCTGCCAGACTTCTAACAAATACCTGGAAAATAGAGAGCACATTACTCCTCTACCTTGCACTGACTGTGTGTTTCTTTTCCAATTGATTTAACCCTCCTGTTGTCCTTGAGTCAAGGAAGGAAGGTAGGAAGAAGGAAGGAAAGGAGGGAGGAAGGAAGGAAGAAGGAAGGAAAGGAGGAAGGAAAGGAGGAAGGAAGGAAGGAAGGAAGGAAGGAAGGACGGAGGAAAGCAGGTAGGGAGGAAGGTAGGGGGGAAGGAAAGAAAGAGAGAAGGAAGGGAGGGAGGAAAGAAGGAAGGGAGGAAGGAAAGGAAGGAAGGAAAGAAAGAAGGAAGGACAGAAGGAAGGAAGAAAGGGGGATGGAGGAAGAACGGAGTAAAGAAGGAAGGAAGAAAGGACGGAGCGAGGGAGGAAAGAAGGAAGGAGGGAGAGAGGGAGAAAGGAAAAGAGGAAGGGAGGAAGGTAGGGGGGAGGAAAGAAGGAAGGGAGGAAGGAAGGAGGGAAGGAAATACACTCCAAGACTGTGAAGCACCCTGTCCATTTACATTAGATATAAAAACACTGTTAACATTGACAAAAAACAACTGAAGACCTACTTTAAGCAGGCGATTAGTTAATATAGTACATTTGTATTGCTTTTCTTTCGCTCTGTGCATTTCACTTCATCATTTATTCTATTTTTATTAACTTCTTTTGTATTCATATTTGTTTATTATTATGTACTGTACCCTGATTTTCCCTTTGATTTTCATTTTAACCTGCTCTAATTGTTCCATATTGTTTTACTCGCTCACCAACATGTTGCGTTTTTGATGTTTCTGTTTTTAATGCCATACCGTAAAAGCACTTTGAGCCTCATTTTAATGTATGAACTGCGCTATATACAAATTAAAGTTATTATGATGTTCGCCGTCAGTGAACCTGGGAGGCAGGTGGATGCAAACAGGAAGAGTGTGATTCATTAGCCGCAGCCGCCGCAGCCGCTTTCAGCCTATAATTAGCCAAAGCATCTCTGACTCAAACTTTACAAGCTGCACTCAACAGCATAAATATTCATACGCATCTCTGAGAAATCAATAGGGCAGAACAAAACTTTATGATATTAAAGTATTACAATATTAATGTGTGGGCGAGAACACTTTAGACAAACTAAACGTTCCACCTCCCCCTCTTCCCCGCCATTATTCATGCTGGGAGATCAGATTTCATGACCTTTGCCATCCGATGGGAACTTTTCTTTGCTTTGGGGAGCAGATAAGCCCGGATGATCCGCAACAATAAATAAATCTGTGAACAGGCTGGAGAGCCCAAAAGCTCCCTCCCTCCCTCTCTAATCTTTGCAATTTGCCATGGCTGATAAAATTTTAATGAGGAATAAGCATAATGGGAGCCTCAGACAAGATTATAGTGAACTGGGAGTGAAACGTGTCGGACGGATCAAGATGGAGGATTCCCAGAATCAGGCTGCGGATCAGAGACGCGCCGCGATCCCTCCGAGAGGAGACGAGGTACACTCGAGACAAACGGGTGGAAAGTGGTTTTAACTTCAGATGAGATGCTGCACACACGCTGCCCACTGAGCCTTTTAAATGTTTTAATATTGTTTTTTGGACATTTTTGCATTTATTGGACAGTTGGTGGCTAATCTGGCCCTAACCCAGACACCCTAACCCTGACAGGACACAAGAGAAATGAGTATGACATGAAAAAACATCTCTTGCTGGACTCAAACCATGGACATTGTGGGTATATATAGCATCTGAAGAAGAGCCAGTATGGCTCGAAATGTCATGCTTTATTAAATTATACCTACATGGGAGCTCCTATGGTGTGCAGACTTTTGTTTTTACTCTTCTTATCATTGTGGGTATATGACATAGGCTATAATCAGTCAAGGGCTCTACAAACTGATCCTCCATTTTTATTTGCACTGACATTTATTCAGTCCTGCTTTTCTGCAGATGTGTCCAATGTTGGAGTGACATGGTGGTAACCTACTGGTTTAGATGTAAACCACATATAGCAACGTCTGTGGTTTGATTTCAGCCTTGCATCTTTATTGCAGATCATACCACTCTCTCTACACCTGTTTCCTGTCTAGTTCCAGAGCCACATACAGCCCAATTTGATCTCGAGTGGGCCAGACAAGTAAATTCATTGCACAATAACCTATAATATACAATATACATTATAACCTTACTATAATAAACCATCTAGTTACAGAACAGCGTGAGATGTGTTCAGGAAAATTAGTGTAATTTCAACATTATGTCTCTTTAGTCATTTTGCACAGAAGCTGCTGATTGAAAATATGTTGCACAATGAGCAATATATGAATGTTTTAAATACGACCACAATATGCATGTATTCTGCTCAGGGTGAAAAAAAAAGCCTCTGAAGCAGTGTTTTACACAAAGTAGGCTCCTCACAATTTAACCTGCTCCTGTAACCTGGCATCATGCTTTGCAAAGTTATCCAGTGGGCCAGATTGGACCCTTTGGCGGGCCGTGATCCATATGTTTGACACCCCTGTTCTACTCTTTCAATTGTCAAATAAGGCAAAAACCATGATAAAATATATATAATATAATGATAAAAGTGTAAAAGATTACAGTAGATTATTTAAAATGCCTGTTTTGATTGTGTCCCTTTATCATTTCAAATGTACTCAGAGACTAAAAGTTACAGAGTTATACCTTGTTTTTTTTTTTTTTTTACCTTTGCTTGTTCAGGAGGATTTATTTTGCATGAAAAAAAAGAAATGAAAAAAAAGCTTGTCAACAATGTATGAGAGTGCAGGACAAAATAACTGCTGCAGATGTTAAACCCTAAGTGAAAATACTTCTAGGAACGCTGTAAGGTTTGTTTTTCCAGGAGTGTAATGGAAGAAAAAGAGCCACTGCCTTTTGAAAATAGCTTTTTTGTCTGCTGTATTGTGTCTGAAACGCAGCGCCTGGGGAAAAAACAGGTGTATACAGAGAGAGAGAGAAAGAAAGAGAGAGAGAGGGAGAGAAGGAAAGATAGAGACCAGATGGAAAGAAGCAGCACTGGTTCATCTTTATAGATTAAACAGTAAAAATACATAAATAAGTTTGTATAGGAGTTAAATGTGGAGGTCTGCAGTGATAATTGATTGCAATCACGACTAAAATAAACATTAAAAAAGACTTTTGGAAACGCCATGGCAACATATTTCAACCCCCCAACTGTTAATCCATATGTTCTTTACATGTTCTGTACGTTCCACGCCGCCATCTCACCAATTAGCTGCTAAACGTGCTACTTCCTGTTCTGCTTTGAGGGTTTGAGGAAGCAACAGTGTGATAAACAAGCATTGTGTCGTCCTCCAGGGTCAAATTGACCCCGTCTGTTTTGACTGTTCCTTCTTTCGTCCCTTCCTTCCTTCATTCTGCCCTTCCTCCTTCTCTCTTTCTTTCCTTCCTCTCTCTTCCCTCCCTTCCTTCTTTGCTTACTCCATCCCCTTCTTCCTTCCTTCCGTCTGTCCTTCCTCCCTCCCTCCTCCTTTCCTTCCTTCCTTTCTTTCCTCCCTTCCTTCTTTCCACCTTCCCTACTTCTCTCTTTCTTTCCTCCCCCTACCTTCCTCCCTTCCTTTTTTACTCTGTCCATCTCACTTCCTCTTTTCCTTATTCCCTCTTTCCCTCCTTCCTTCCTCCTTTCCTTCCCTCCCTCCTTCCTTCCTTTCCTTCCTCCTTTCCACCTTCCCTACTTCTCTCTTTCTTTCCTCCCCCCCTACCTTCCTCCCTTCCTTTTTTCCTCTGTCCATCTCCCTTCCTCTTTTCCTGTCTCCCTCCCTCCTTCCTTCCTTCCTTCCTTCCTCCATCCTTTCCTTCCTTCTTCCTCCTTTCCTCCCTCCCTTCCTTCCTTCTTCCTCCCTTCCTTTCTTTGACTCGAGGACAACAGGAAGATTAAAGGAGAAATCGTGGACATTTTCAGACGTTTTTATAAGGTTTTTATTTGATCTGTTTAAGAGATTTTTTTATGTTAGTGTTCTTCGTTCATACATGACAGGAAATGCTTGTGAGATATTTGGCTCCTGCTGCACGGCGAGTTATAAATATTTTCATAAGCAGGAAGAAGACAGTTAGAGTTATTTGTTCTCTTACAGGCAGAATCAGCTCTTCACAGTGAATCCGCGGATAGATTTACACCCGAGTTTCATCATTTAATTTTTATTAAAGAGTGAATTCAGCAATCACTGAATGACAGGTCAAGTTTATTTCCTATTAAGTCAAACTCACTCATTATTTCAGCCATGCGAGTTGACATGAGAGAGCGCATTAGATTATTATTGTTGTTGCATGGAGAATTTATTGTCTTTGTGCATAAGAGATAATACAAATAATCAATTTGTTGCAGCGAACCTCTGAATGTTTGGCCGCTCGCTGCTGTGGTCTTATAATCTTTTTATCTTAATCTGATCTAATTCAGATTTGTGCCGTGTTGAAAGCGTTACAGAAATGTTAAAGGTCAACTGTGAGATTGCTGATGTGACTTTTGTTGTAAAAGTGACGCAAACGCTTATTCAGACATGAAGAGTTTAACATTAGGCATGATACATTACCATCAGATTCACAATTCTCATTCATAAATTCCCTATCAGTCATTAATACATGTTTGATTAAAGCTATGGAAAAAAGACATTCACTATCGCGTTTTTTTAGTCAATTTTTGCCTTTTTTTAATAAGCACAGGTCAAACTTGTATATTTGTATGAATGAAAAATGTGTATCAGTGGCACAAACATTTAAAAAAGGATGCATTTTATTTACATATTTGTATATTTAGGGTCACATCAAGCGGGAAGTTCCGGTCGAAGTAACTTAAAACTGCATTCTATCAAAAGGCCACCAGGGGGCGACCGTTTTGGTGTCAAAAGGACTTCCGTCTCTATACAAGTCAATGGAGAATTCACCAACTTCTCACTTGATTTCTAGCCTCAGTAAACGTTTTCAAAATGTGTTTATGGTCTCAATCGCTAGTTTAAAGCCTTCTTCAATGCAGTATGATGTTCATTTGGGACATTTTGGCCTCCCTGATTTTTATATTTGACGATAAAGCAGGGTATGCATTAGGGCGTGGCTACGTCGGGATTGACAAGTTGATTGGTTCACAGGTTCAGGAGGGCGCCTCATGCTCCTCCTGATGCCCATATAAGTAGAATCCATGTTTTTATTTTTCCCAGCATTCACCTGAAATTTTCAAGATGGCGCTGCTCAGATCTGATACTATTGGCCTCCGAGCAACAGTCCACAAACCAATGTTACGTCCATTTCTTATATACAGTCTATGGGTCACATTAGGAAAAATCTGGCTAAAATAAATGTTTATAAGGTGTTTTTACAGCTGTCAAGTGTAAAAAAAATGGGTCAAATTTGATCCTGAACAATATAAAAGAGTTAAAATGTCAACAATTCAATTTATGCAGATCTTATTAGCTGATTGAGGCAGCTTCTCAATGTATACATGTTTTTTTGTGTTGTGATGCTGCTTTGATTTAATACATATTACAGTGTGCAGATCTTCTCATTGTTCATGTGTATAAAGGAAACATCTTATACTCTGAATATGAGGCAGCTCAGAGTCTCCACAACTGACACTGAGAGTTATTTGCAAATCACATCCGACGAGGTCAGTGTTGTTTTTGTCCTTTGCACTCTTAACCAAAGAGAGAGAAAAGCTGCCTGAACACGTTCCATCAGCTCACATTTACCCCTTCTTCCTCCTCCTCCTCCTCCTCCTCTTCCTCCCCATGTCACCCCTCAGCATCATCCACCGCTGCATCACCCGTGACAACCTCAACAGTGAAATAACACAGAAACAGGCGTGACTCCGGCGACGCCTGTTAACACGGAGCTGCTTTGTGTCACAAGCGGCGGATTCGGTGTGTTTGGAGCGCTCAGATAAAAAAGCTCTGATTGATTGGCCTCGTCTAACGTGGCGAGAGACAGAAAACACTCGCCACATCTCAGCAACAATTACCCGTCCCTCCACGCCGGCTGTCAGCGCACTAATTCATCTGTCATCATCCCACTTCTCCCAGTAGAATCAGACTGACAGCGAGCCCAGTATCAGTCACACAGCATTACACTCCTGTTGGCTTTCATTAGCTCCACTTTGTCTTTCACCATGAAAGACGCTGGATTCTATTTTACCCTTAAAACTAATGTTTCTGCTTGTTCTTCATATGCACGCTGGGAGCTCGACGCAAGCTTGTGTCATAAAAATGTTGATAACTTCAACCGATTCAACCCTGTCGGATGCATCCATGCACCTACAGAACTTTATTTTAAAGCTGCATTATTAGATTGTTTTTGTTGCGGTAGGGAATTACAAAGTCCATGACAAGCTGAAACACATATTTCAGACATATTATCATCTTGTAAAGTTGTTACGGTGAACATAGAAATGCAGAACAACATGATAATCCCATTGGAGTCATATTTGTGTCCAATCACATTTGAGTATTAGGCTCTTTAGCTGCGAGATGTTCCACTTTCTTCTCCTCCTAGTCTCAAATGTTGTGTCTGTTGTTTGCTGCTGGACAGGAAGCTCACACATGGTTTGCACACTGAGGCTGGACCAGACAGTAAATGTCCTGTAAAACCAAAACAATCAGCTAAAAGGAGCCAAATTAGCCACTGGCTATAATCTTGTGTATTTACATGTTAATGTTTTTTTTATCAATATGCATTGTCCCTGTCTTTTAAATAAATAAATCTACAAATCTATAAATCTACAAATCTTCATCTTGTCAATGTCAGCCTTGTTACTGCTCTCTGTGTGTTGTGTGTCTTGTTTTGTATTGTACTGCTTTTGCTTTGTCTGTCAAAGCACTTTGTAAATGTTGTTTAGTTTTTAAAAGGTGCTATATAAATAAATGTATTATTACAAGCAAAAAACGTGATTTATAAAGGGGCTAAATGCATATATATATATATATATATACCATGTGCTGAAAACCCGTTGACATACAGGCAAAACAACCCAAAAGAAACTATTTCAATTTCATAAAAACAGTAGAATACAACTCCCGTGCAATCTGATGGTATATCTGAGTAGTATATGTGGCAGCCTGAAGGAAGGATTCTGATTGGCTGTAAGGCTGCTGTATGGTCCATAGGAAGGATTCTGATTGGCTGTCAGGCTGCTATTTGGTTTATAAGAAGGATTCTGATTGGCTGTCAGGCTGCTGTTTGGTTTATAGGAAGGATTCTGATTGGCTGTCAGGCTGCTGTATGGTTTATAGGAAGGATTCTGATTGGCTGTCAAGCTGCTGTTTGGTTTATAGGAAGGATTCTGATTGGCTGTCAGGCTGCTGTTTGGTTTATAAGAAGGATTCTGATTGGCTGTCAGGCTGCTGGTTGGTTTATAGGAAGGATTCTGATTGGCTGTCAGGCTGCTGTACAGTTTATAGGAAGGATTCTGATTGGCTGTCAGGGTTTCTCTGAGAGTGATCCAACAATATTGTTCACCATTGTCAATGTTGTTATTGTTGCGGTGTGGACTCCTCCATCCACTGGAGTTAGAACCATTTTTAAACCTATATATTTAATAGTTATTGTTTTAGTTCTTGGTGTGGACAAACCTTAAGTCATGTAGTGACTCTGCTTAAAGAAATCCAAGCAAAAAAAGCCTGAGTTTTTAAGCTTACATATGTTTAAAGCTCTTGTAACAAGGTAACCCAGATACCCTCCTCCAAAGCCAACATCCTCCAGCTCCTTTAGGGGGATCTGGAGTCATTCCCAAGCTAGAAGATGAATGTAATCCCTCCAGTGTGGGTCTGACCTCGGGTCTCCCACCAAGTCTGCTTTACCGAACTACCTCAGCTTGCTCCTTTCAACACGAAGGAGCAGTGGCTCTAATCCAAGCTCCTTCTAAACTCCTCAACACACTCCTGCTCCGTTCTCACCTTCATTCATGACCAATATCATGTTATTAAACCACACATATTGTCCCCATTTAAAGTTACCTTTTGGGAAATAAGCCAGTTTAAATGAGTCAGTCTTGTTGAAGGATTTTACCAATTAGTTGAAGCTCCTCATAGAGTTTGTGCCAGCGTCTCTAGATGGTTTTTCTAATTTCTAAAGAGCAATAATTACTATCAGTCACATCAGGTGTTTGTGGTACCATCAGACATCCTGGAGACACTTTTGTTGCTGAATTCAAAGCTTTTTTAAAATTTTTATCTCACCTTTTTTCGAGCATTTAGTGATGAAAAGACAGCTTTCCTTTTGGGAGAAGGGGGAATGAGGTGTTTCCATTATTTTGTCCACCCCCTTGGATTTTTTTTTTTTTGAAGTGGCCCCTGGGGAGAGTATTTCCAGAGAGGATGATGGGAGTTTCTGACAGCTCGTCTCCTCCCTCCTGCATGACTTAGCAGGGCCCAGCGGAGCGTTGCGGGGTTCGATTCCCTCTGTGGCAGCTGAAGAGCAGGGAGGGGGGGGTGAGGCGGGGGGGGGCGAGGTTGTCTCTGGGGGGGCAGAGGTCATCTCCAGGGGCCGAAGGCTTCTCCTCATCCTCACCCCTGAGGTCTGGCTCAAACTTTTCCTTTTCATCGGTCAGTTGATAGAGAAGCTGCAGAAGCTTGAACCTCAGTATCCAGGATGGTTTGGTTGTTTCTGGCTTTGTGTCACATGCACCAAACCCAACTTAAAAACTAAAGATTATCTTAAATAATATAAAAATAATAATAATCACTTCTACTTCTCAATAAGGCAATCATGAAAACCCCACAAATTACATAACATTCATCCTGAGAATACAATTTAGACCTCTAAACCTCTAAAACCCAATTTAACCAGGAATAAAGATGCAGTAAATAAAATAATAAAATAATTAAAATAAAAAATAAATAAAAAATAAAATAAAAAATAATATAAATAAAATTAATACAAATATAATAAATAGTAGAAATAAAAATTGTAAGAAATAATGATTAAAAATAAAAATGTATATAAAATAAATAAAAATATAATAAATAATAGAAATACAAATATAAGAAATTATAAAGATTAAAATAAAGCAATAATAGACATTAAAGAAATAACATCTTATAAATAATAGAAATAAAAATATAACAAATTATACAAATAAAAAAATAAGAAATATTATAAATAAAATAAATTAAAATATAAGAACTAATATAAATTAAAAATATAAATTAAGAAATAATAAAGATAAAAAATACATAGATATTAATTTTCATATTTTTAACTGACTACTACTCAATTTTGTGATAATGTTGTTACATACATTTTTATTTTTATTCATTTTATGTTGGTTTGTTTTGTTTTTTAACTATGTTTTAAAGTACTTGATGTTATATTTATATGTATGAAAAGTGTTATGAAAATAAAGTCTGAATGATGTTGGATTCATATACACTTATTCCTGCTATTCTTCCCTCTTATGACTCTTCCTCTCTCTTTCATGTCTATTTTTATGTCTTACCATCTCATACACATTTTATTGTTGAGCCAATAGGAGGCCAGTTCCTTTCTTTTCCAAACTAACTTCTATTACGAACCTTTAAACCTCTCCTCGGTCTCTAAAGCCTCGTTCAGAGACTGGATTTATATCTCTAGAGGAGGCGATTTCAACATTACTTACCCTGGTCAGTGATTTTAATCCAGTTCAGAGCACATATGTGGGTCATTTTTCACCCCCAGTAATAATTAGAGCTTCTGTTTTGCAGTGAACTTGCTGCTACAGTATACGCCTGTTATTTAAATCCCCTTCGGAGCTGCGTCCTCTTATTTTAAAGTTGCTCTCCGCAGAAAGAGCTGCTGCTTCTGCTTCTGCTGATAGATGGAAACATGGAAACACCAAAATACAGGCCTGGGAACCCAAATGATGGCGTGGCCTCATAACCTTTGTGTCGTCCTCCCGGGTCAAATTGACCCCGTCTGTTTTGACTGTTCCTTCTTTCCTCCCTTCCTTCCATCCGTCTGTCCTTCCTCCCTCCCTCCTTCTCTCTTTCTTTCCTTCCTCTCTTTCCTCCCTTCCTTCTTTCCTACCTCCATCCCCCTTTCTTCCCTCTTTCTTTCCTTCCTTCCTTCCTTCCTTCCTTTCCTTCCTTCCTCCCTCCCTCCTTCTATCTTTCTTTCCTCCCCCCTACCTTCCTCCCTTCCTTCTTTCCTCTGTCCTTCTTTCTTTCCTTCCTCCCTACCTCATTCCTTCTTTCCTCCGTCCTTCCTTCCTTCCTCCCTTCCTTCTTTCCTTTCCTTCCTCCCTCCTTTCCTTCCTTCCCTCCTTTCCTTCTTCCCTTCCTCCCTCCTTTCCTTCCTTCCCTCCTTTCCTTCTTCCCTTCCTTCCTCCTTTCCTCCCTTCTTCCCCCCTTCCATCCTTCCTTCTTCCTCCCTTCCTTCCTTCCTTGACTCGAGGACAACAGGAGGGTTAAACCTTGATTCATGTCTCAGAGAGCAGAGAGAGTGTATTTTTTAGCTTTTACACCACTAAACATCTCCTATCACACAATATCATGTCCTATTTTACCTAAGACATGAAAATATAACATAGCAATAATGATGTAAATGTTATTTTATATGTAAAGGTAAAATGAGCAGAGCTTTATGGAACTGTGGGGTTTATTGTATAACCATTAGAGCCATCAGTCTTCACTGCTACATCATAAAAAGAAATCCTCATAACTACTATCTTATTAAAACTATTAACTATTCATTTCACTAAAACACATGTCAATAGATACGGAGATAATTTGACCCAGAACAGGTATAAAAGAAAATTATATTTGGGTGTTTTTACTGCTGTCAAATGTCAAATTTGCCTTTAAAACTGTATTTAAGGGGTTCAATTTTGCAGATTGAAGCCATTTAAAGTATGCTAAATTAGGTATTTCCACTTTATGTTGCAGGAAATTGGTATTATTAAGGCAGCATTGATGAATGTTTGCTGCTAAACTCACAAAAGAGCTTTCTGATTGGCTGCATTAACAAGCCACTGATGTTGACCTGATAAAAATAAAACCCTCTATTTTTTAACAGTGGGAGTAAATTCAGCGCGGCAGGTTGAATCAGAAGCACTCGAGCCTCCATCCATCTTTAATCGAAGCATGAGTTCAGCAGGCTGCACAACGCCTCTTTGTCTCTCAGTCGTTTTTTTTTTTTTTTTATCAGCCGCCAGCCAGCGTACTGCTTTTTTTTATTCTCCGCTGTGAGCCACACAGTTATTAGATCAGGGATGAGGAGGAGCCAGGGGAGTCCGGACGTTGCTGGAAACCCGGCAGAACGGCCCTGACCGACGCTCAGACTCATTCAAGCTGACGACTCCGGCACACGGCGGAGAAACCAGGAAGCAGAAGCTGTCAGCAAGACGACGATAAAAACCCTCCAACATCAAACCTGCATCCCTGACTTTACTGTTACTCTTTAACAGAAACACATGAGTCAGACATGGAGCAGATATTAAATTAAACATTAAACTGTGTTTCTAGGTGTTGTTGTGGAGTATTAATGCATAAAGCAACCCTCCTTTTGTTGCTCTAGAAGAAAAAAGCTGTGAAATCTGAGTAAATTCTGCATTTTGTATTTAACCTTTGTGTCGTCCTCCCGGGTCAAATTGTTCCCGGCTGTTATGACTGTTCCTTCTGTCCTCCCTTCCTTCCTTCCGTCTGTCCTTCCTCCTTCCTTCTCTCTTTCTTTCCTTCCTACGTTCCCCCTCCCTTCTTTCCTTCATCTTTTCCTTACTTACTCCCTCCCTCCTTCCTTCTGTCCTCCGTTCTTTCCTCCCTTCCTCCATTCCTCCCTCCCTCCTTCCTTCCTTTCCTTCCTCCCTTCTTCCCTCCCTCCCTCCATTCCTTCCTTCTTCCTCCCTTCTTCCCACCTTTCCTTCCTTCTTCCTTCCTCCCTTCCTTCCTTCCTCCCTCCCTCCAATCCTTCCTTCTTCCTTCCTCCCTTCAGTCCTCACTTTCCTCCCTTCCTTCCTCCCTCCTTTAATTTCTTGCTTTTTCCTCCCTTCCTCCCTCCTTTCCTTCCTTCTTCCTCCATTCCTCCCTCCTTTCCTCCTCCCTTCCTTCCTTCCTCCCTCCCTCCATTCCTTCCTTCTTCCTTCCTCCCTTCATTCTTTCCTTTCCTCCCTTCCTTCCTCCCTCCTTTAATTTCTTGCTTCTTCCTCCCTTCCTCCCTCCTTTCCTTCCTCCTCCCTTCCTTCCTTTTCTCGAGGACAACAGGAGGGTTAAAAACTAAAGCTGCAACAATTAGTCAATTAATCAAATGTTAACTGGCAACTATTTTGATGATCAAATCATTGTTTTAGTGTTTATTTTAAGCAAAAATGCCAAAAATCTGAAAGTTTCAGCGTCTCAAATGTGAGCAATTGATCATAATGTACATATCATGCACAGTAAAGAGATATTTCACCCTTTATTTCACCACAGCAGCTCCAGTGTGGCCTCAGATGGTGAGTATTACATAAAGTAGGAGGTGATTTTTGACCATGTTTCAACATTTATGGACACAGAGATAAATAAAAGTGATTCCTTTCTTCATAAATGGAGGCAGATTGAAAAGCTTTCACACAGAGAGAGGATGTTTGTTGATTAAACACGGATGTAACGTTGCATATTTTCTCTCCTGGAAGTATAAAACAGAAGAATAGTTGCCAGGAATGATAAAGAAGAGCTAGAGAGAGAGAGAGAGAGAGAGAGAGAGAGAGAGAGAGAGAGAGAGAGAGAGAGAAGTTCAAACCCTGACTCCCCTCTATCTCACCTCCGCTCAGCTGACCAATCACAGCGTGAAGAAGGTGTGAGCATCGGCTCGTGACCCTACATGTAGCGTCACCACCTTTTTTTGACACTTCTGCAGGATGCAAAGTGTCTGACTCGTGTAGTTGTGCCGTTGGTTAGAAGTTGATATTCTACATGATGTATACGAAGCAGAAATAAACTGCCGTCGTGATTGACAGGTTGATTGGTTCACAGGTTCAGGAGGGCGGACAGTTAGACTGCAGGAAATAGCCGTGAACTTGTTTCACACCGACAGTTTTCTCCGGAGTTTTGTGGTTATAGTCGTAACAGCTAACTTGGTTAGCATCACCAGGTTGCCGGTGTAGACTGTGGTAGATCAAGCCCTCCACACCTCCCCCGCTCCGTCCTCTTGCTCCTCCTGATGCCCATATAAGTAAAATCTGTGTTTTTATTTTTCCCGGAAATTTTCAAGATGGCGCTGCTCAGATCCGATACTATTGGCTTCCGAGCAGCAGTCCACAAACCAATGGGTGACGTCACGGATGTTACGTCCATTTCTTATATACAGTCTATGGTCGTGATTTAGAAACTGCTCCTTCAAAAATAGAAATGCTGTGGATTGATAACACAGCCGTTCCACGCCGCAGACGGACCAGGTGGAAATTGGGCTTTACTGACTTTACATTGGTATTGTTTCTGTGATATTGACACGTAAAGTTTACATATTAGACGCCAGAAACACGGGTTCCAGTGTTCAGAGGGTTAGGGTTATTTCATGTTTTCCTTTGAAACCAGGTTGTGTAGGGAAGGTGTGAGTGGAGGGAGTTTCTAAATTTAATAGACCATCCAAAAAGCACATCAGAGGAAGTAAACTAACTCCTATAGTGTATTACTATATGTTGGGTCTTGAGGTGTCCACATACTTGTGTCCATGTTGTAATGATGGCTGGAAATGATCTGAAAAGTATTTTTTTGGAGACAACTTTTTAAACTTTCTCATCAAAATCAACAAAAAAAAAAGTCTAAACTCATTTCTTCCCACTAATTATCAGGCGTTTCAGATAATGACTGCGCTAAATGTTTTTCAGAGTACGAACCTTTTTAATGTGATGAAAGGTGTCACATCGGTGGGAGAAAAAAAAAAAAAACACCATTCATCTGGATACGATAGCGGCTCCGGTCGAAACCGCTGAGCAGCAGCAGCCGCAGCATAACGTTACACCCAGCAGATAATGACAGTAGTGCTCAGGAGGAAATTAAATGTCAAGCTGCTGCCTTTGATTTCTGCTAAATGGAGCGCTAATTACATACAAAAGCTTGGAGAATCCAGCCGCCGTCCCTGTCTGTCACATTTCCTCTCCCTTTGACCCGTCTCCATGAAGATAAAAGGAGACATCCATCTAGAAAAGACCTCATCCACCACCACCCCCCCCCCCCCCCCCCCTCTCTCCTCCCCTTCCTCTTCCTCCTCTTCCTCTCGTCCCTCCTCCTCACCGCCTCGTGTCACAAGTGTCGCCGACGAGGCTGAAAATGGACGATTTACACCTGGAATGAGTCAACAACGTCCAGGAATAGTTTCTTTAAGACTGTGTGTGTGTGTGTGTGTGTGTGTGTGTGTGTGTGTGTGTGTGTGTGTGTGTGTGTGTGTGTGTGTGTGTGACTCATACCCGACAATAAACCCCTCTCTAAGCCAAAAAACAAGAAAGCCCCCCTCTGTTACAGTAATGAGTTGAAGTGTTTGAGCATTTTCTTCTTGTAAAATACAAAGTTAATTTACACGAGGAGCATCTGAGCAATTAGTTATATTTACTCTTTTTAATGTGAGCCTTAAAAAATAAATAAATAAACTGCATGAGGGCGTGAGAGTAATAGTTTAATATTTTAACTGAAATAAAATTCTAATGTCAAAATAAGCCTGTTGTAATTAAAAGAAAACAACAAAAACTAAATGAATGTGTTGTTTTCATCCAGACAGTTTTGACCCAAGAGGACAACAAGCTTTAATTAAAAAAATGAGGTATGACTTTATTTAAATGAGACATATTAGCCATAATTTTAAAGAGTTTGTGTAAAACCTCTGGTGATAAATTAGAATGAAAATGGCTAAAAAGGTCTAACACAGAATTAGGTGATAATTTAAACCTTTATCTTTTATAAACAGTCAAACCTAATTGGGTCAATTTTGACCCGGAAAGACAAGCGATGCTCTTACAACCACTGTGTTATATCTCCCTTATTATTTCAGTTTGCTTTATGCTTTATTTGTATATATTACCAGATAATTAGCTCATAATACAATCATTAACTACTGTTTTGACCCAAATAAAAGACAATTGCTGGGTCTTAAATCACACACTTCCACTTCTGTGTAGTACACTGTGCACTATGTACTTACTTTCTACAGGTTAGTGTCTCAAATCAAACACAGCACTTATGTTTGCATTCACATTATTGTTTGCAGTATCAAATCATTTTAAATTAACCCAATAAACCTAGGGATGGTTTATATGTGACAACAGTATAGTGGAGCTTAGTGCATAAAAACAAATGTATAATTTACATTTGTATAATGTGGTGATGTTCTATCCTGATGAGGAGCCGCTCATTTCCTTGTACTTGAGGCGGTAAAAAGTGGTCCCTCCCCTTCTGCTACGGAGCCAAGATGGCGACCGTTGAGGGCGAGACGTGTCCATAGTTACACACTTGACATTTTTTGCACTATGAGTAAAATATGGGTACTCATAGTGCTGCATGTCTCCATACTTCTCAGTTTTAACGTACTCATGCACTTACAATATTAACCCTCATGTTGTCCTCGAGTCAAGGAAGGAAGGGAGGAAGAAGGAAGGAAAGGAGGAAAAAAGGGAGGAAGAAGGAAGGGAGGAGAAGGAAGGAAGAAGGAAGGAAAGGAGGAAGGAAGAAGGAAGGAAAGGAGGGAGGAAGGAAGGGAGGAAAGGAAAGAAGGAAGGGAGGAAGGAAGGTAGGAGGGAGGGAGGAAAGAAGGAAGGAGGGAGGGAGGGAAAAAGGAAAAGAGGAAGGGAGGAAGGAAGGAAAGAAGGACAGAGGAAAAAGGGAAGGGAGGAAGGTAGGGGGGAGGAAATAAAGAGAGAAGGAGGAAGGTAGGAGGAAGGAAGGAAGGAAGAAAGGGGGATGGAAGAAGGAAAGAAGGAAGGGAGGAAAGAGACAGGAAGGAAATAAATAGAGAAGGATGAAGGGAGGAAGGACAGATGGAAGGAAGGAAGGGAGGAAAGAAGGAACAGTCAAAACAGACGGGGAGGATGACAGGAAGGTTAAGAAGTGTAAGAACAGAAGAAGAGATTTGAGACACAGCAACATGTTCAATTTGTCGTCCGAAAGGTGGCAACAGTCACTAAAACTACTGAGAGGGTTTCAAAGTGTGACATCGTGCCAGACTGTGCAGTTTGAGGCTTGTGATTTAAGACACATTTTTTTTTTTTTTTTTTAAAGGAAACCTAATTGCCTCCATGAGCTGTGTGTCACAACCGCTGCTGCAGCTCTAACTGCTGACTGTGTTGATAAGCAGGCGAATCAGCAGCCAGACTACAATAACTAACTTCCTGTTGTTTTTCTGAACATCGGCGTGCACCTGTCTCTTTCTCCTCAGGCAGCATCTCTCTCTCTCTCTCTCTCTCTTCATACCCCCTCCCCTCCCATCACCTCCTCCACTTCAACTCTCGCCTCCGACTTTCCAAAAAAACCTCCGCTCTAACTGATGCATCAGGGCTTTTTTACAGCCTCGGTTTTGATTAAACAGAAAAACACTCTCATCAGGTCACAGAGAGCAGAGACATGGAGGAGACGCTCGTACATAACACATTACATTGATGGTGTGCAACTGTAATTTTACTGTTGAATCTGATGACACTCAGCAGCCGAGGAATGATTGAAACTGCTCTCCGAAGGAAACTCTGAAAATGCCTTTAATATTAGGCCCATAATTCATGTCGGAGCCTGTATGACTGCACCAACACAGAGCTCTAAAACAGCCATAAAGCTGTAACTAACACACAGAGAGCGCCTCTGTAATTGACAATAAAAACAATAAAAAAAACAACTTGTGAATGGAGATGTGGAGACGGCAGTCAGTGCTAATATCCCACATCCTCAAAAGTTGAGGCTGCTTGAGTTTTTAATGTACTGTAGAGAGCAGCAGCTGCTGTAATGAAATGTAATGAAGCTCTGTAATCAAAGGCAATTTCACAAACACACACAGAGAAAGAGAGAAAGAGAGAGAGAGAGAGAGAGAAAGAGAGAGAGAGAGAGAGAGAGAGAGAGAGTATGATTCATAGACTTCCAGGGTAGTAGTAGTAGAAGTAGAACTAGTAGTACAAGACATAAAGGAAAAGATACAGCAGCAGCAGTAGTAATTGTAGTAGTAGTAGTGGGAGTTGGAGGTCTGTCGTATAGCTGCAGCTCTCAGGAGTGTGTGTCAATATTTACTCGTGTATAATAATGCATGAATGGATCCGAGTGAAGCATCTGATTCAGCTGCTGGATGATGTGCAGAGAAGCTCTTTGTTTTAAACTCTGATTCAACGTGTGATGCATCGTCATGTTTGCCCAAAAAGTTGTTGTTTTTTTAAAGTGAGATAAAGCATGAGCAGCTTTGTAAAGGATGTAGCTTATATGACTAAGATGATACTGTGTGTTCAGACAGACTGCAAAATGGATTTTAGATGTTTAAACTTTGTGTCATACTCCCGGGTCAAATTGACCCCGTCTGTTTTGACTGTTGTTTCTTTCCTTCTTTCCTCTCTCCCTCCTTCTCTCTTTCTTTCCTCCCCATTGCCTTCCTTCTTTCATTCCTTCCTCCTTCCTCTTTTCCTTTCTCTCTCTCCCTCCCTCCTACCTTCTCTCCCTTCCTCCCTTCTTCCCTCCTCCTTTTCTCTTTCTTTCCTCCCCATTACCTTCCTTCTTTCCTCTGTCCTTGTTTCCTTCCTTCCTCCCTTCCTCTTTTCCTTTCTCCCTTCCTCCTAATTTCCTTCCTTTCTTTCTCCCACTTTTCCTTCCTTCCTCCCTCCATTCCTTCCCTCCTTCCTTCTTTCCTCCCTCCCTCCTACCTTCCTTCCTTCTTTCCTCCGTCCTTCCTTTCCTCCCTCCCTTCCTTCTTTCCTTTCCGTCCTTCCTCCCTCCTTTCCTTCCTCGATTCGAGGACAAAAGGAGGCTTAATAGGGACAGATGCAATATAAATAGACAGGCTAGGTATCACAGTGTTTATAGTGAAGGCTAATGTGCAACAACTCTACATGTTATACGTACCTCAGTAATAATTAACACAATCAAAAAGAAGATAAACAAGATCAAACATGGTAAACATGAAACTAGACTGAATAGTTGTGAGTTTTTGGGCCCATGTGGTTCTGGACATAAAAAAGTAGGGTTGCATGATTATAATAGCAAAAAATGTTTCCAATTATTCTGCAATTTCAGAACATAACATTTATATTGCACTTCAGAAGTGTTTTATTGCACACACAGGATGAGCATGATTACACACACACACACACACACACACACACACACACACACACACACACACACACACACACACACACACACACACACACACACACACACACACACTGAGCTGTTAGATGGGTGAGATTTTAGGTTGGTGCCTCCACAAAGAAATACAACAATAACACCTCAACTCCAAGAACCTCAGACAGTGAATTTACAATAAATGAAGTGTAACAATGGTTCCTCAAGTCCAGACAAAGTGCTCCTCAAGTCCTCCAGACTAAAAAAAGGTACAAAAGAAAAAGAAGGTAGCATTCAGTGAAGGTTTTTTTGGTGGTGTTAACTGAGGTAGCACTTGAAGTTTGGTGGCTCTCGGGTGAAAACGACCAATTTAAGCTGTGAAAATCAAAACTAGATGAAAAATCAAGTCAACAGGAGAAGAAAGAGGAAAAACAAATATCAATACCATAGTGTAAAAGTACTCGGTTAAAAAAACATCCTTATGTATCTTCTACTGGTCCTTTATTCAGCTCCTCAGTTCAGCCTCTGTCAGAAACAAGCCGTTTTAGCTCCCTTCCTTCTTTTCTTTCTCCCTCCCTCCCTCATTCCTTCTTTCATCCCTCCCTCCCTCCTTCTTTCCTTCCCTACTTCGCTCTTTCTTTCCTCTGTCC
>NC_084978.1:2590444-2597944 GCF_963691925.1 Scomber scombrus | reverse complement strand
TATATGGTTGTAGTTCTTAAAAAGGAGCTGATGGACAACATTTAGGTGAAGGAGGGGTATCAAAACTGCATCAGAGTTAGGATTGTTGGAAAAAAAGAGGAGGTAAAAAAGAAAAGAAAGTGAGTGGAAAGGAGAGAGGGAGGTAGGGAAGGATATAAAAACATAGTGGAGGGTTAGGAATTCAAGAAAAGGAAAGAAGGAAAGGAAATAAATTAGTTGGCATTAAAATAGGAGGGGCAAAGAAATGATGAGGTAGTAAAGGAGTAAGAAAAGAGGAAGAAGGAAGTTAAAGAAAAGAGTGAAAAAAGGTAGGAAACAAGAATATGTGAGGAGAGGAAATGGTAGGAAAATGAAAGGTGGGAGTGTTCAAGAAAAGGGGAAGAAGGAGAGGAAGGAGATAGGAAATAAGAAATGAGAAAGAGGTAGGGAAAAAAATAAAAAAGAGGAGGAGAATGAGGTAGAAAGAAAGATGGGAAATAAAATTAGAGGTAGACAGAAGAAAGACAGAAGAAAAACGTTTAGGAAATGAAAGAAGAGGAAAGCAATGGTAAAAAGAGGAAGACGTAAAATGAAAAAGGAGGTAGAAACAGGTAGGAAAGGAAGAGAAAAAGGAAGGAAAACAAAATAGGAGATAAAGAAAAAGAGGAGGTAGGAAAGGGAAGAAAATGGAAATTAAAGAAAACAGGAGAAAAAAGTAGAACATTTCAAGAAGAAGTAGCAAAGAAAAGAGAAAAAGGGAAGGAAATGAGGGAGTAGGAAACAAGATAAAGAGGTAGGGTAAGAAGGAAGGAGGTAGAAAAGAAAATGACAGAGAAGGAAGGGAGGAAAATAGAAATTAAAGAAAAAGAGAAGGAAAGAAAAATTTAATAAATGAAAGCAGGAAGCAGTAAAGAAAAGGGAGAAAGGGAAGGATAGGAAGTAGGAAACAAAAGAAAGAGTTATAATAAGAAGGAAGGAGGTTGAAGAAAATGAAGAATGGGATTAAGACGGAGAGGAAAGGTCAAATGTCAGCTCGTCCAATAATGAGATCAATCAACATTTGCTTGAGTAGTTCTTTAAAAATTAAACTTTTATGAATCATTTTGGTCGTTTGGTTGAAATAAAAAGTGGAAATAAAGTCGAGCGGTGAAGCAGAAGTGATATTTATTCATCATCATGTAGAAAAGCTACAATCTGAGCGCTTTACGTTGTATTACAAAAGACGTTAGATGAGTTTTTATGTCACTCTGTGTTCATGATGCGTTCGAGTTCGTGCGTTTTAACATCTTTCTGTCACGTTCCTCGTATTTTGCGGCCGCAGATTAGAGATGAATTTCCCCCCGCAGGCTGAAATTAAAAGTGGATCTTCTCTTATCTAATCTGCTGCAGCATGAAGTGTGAGCCTATATAGATTCCGTGATAAAAAAAACACGGCGCCGCATTTCGTCGGGATCAGAGCACCGGTCACATCTGTCGGGCCCTTGACGTGTCGCTGGAATCCGGCTCGGAGGGAGGCGATGTTGGAAGGGATTAAGATGCAGCCTCGGGAAGGGAGAAGCGTTTAAAACAGCTTCCTGCGGCAGTCTAAGTGCTCTGAGACTGCAACTGGTCATGAATTAGTGTCACTTTCACCCAGCGTCCACCGAACTTCCTGCATTAGCGTCTCGAGGAGTGACGCATCACATTAGAGGCCCTCATGGTTGCTGCTCCCCCGTCGGGCCTCCTCCTCCCTCCTCTCTCCTCCCTCCTACCTCCTCTTTCCTCCCTCCTCCTCCTGCTCTCAGAGAGATATTGCAGCAGGCGGACAAATTAAATCCAGATTTGTTATTACCGCGCCGTCGCTCGGGTCGGCCACTGGGACCGGGGTTTGTCACGCTACTCCAAAAAAAAGAAGATGTTGTTGAGTTCGCTGTTAATGGAATTACAGCGGGCCCCCGTGATAAGAGGCTTGGTCAGAGGAGCGCTCTTATCACTGCCATCCCCAAGAAAAAAAAAAGAAAAAAAGAAGCTTAATAGAAAACATGCTATCTTCTTCTTAATGACAGGGTTGTGTTATAGTGCAACATGACAGTAAAACAACAACACACACACACACACACACACACACACACACATTAAGGAGACGACTTCGAGTCCTGCAGGAGCGGGATGAAATGCACTCTGGATGGTAATCAATCTGCATTGTTTACAGCCGCTGTCTGCCTGATGAGGAGCCCCGCTGCACTCCCGCCAAGATTAGATGCTGTTTGGTCGGCATAAAGAATCAGTCAGGGGAAGCCCCGACCAGCAGCCGGCCCGACTGACTGCTGCAATAATATATCAGAGCAGACAGGCTACACAGGCTAATGTTACACCGAGAAGAAGACGAGGAAGGAGGGAGGGAGGAGGGTGGGGATGGAAACTGGAAGGGAGTCCAGTTTGTTCTGGAGATTACAGTTCACTCCTTACTGTAATTTTTCAAATGATGCAAATGTTAAACAGGCTGAAGGCGTTCCCTTCAGCTCGGTGTTTGTTCTCATTTATTCAAACAGCAGAGAGGAGCAGTGGCTCAGTGGTTAATGTGGTGTCTCTGGCTGCTCACGCTGGGTGGTTTTGGGGGCCAGGAGTGAGCGTGGGTGTGGTTTTAGACACCACATCCAGAAAAAGGATCGTCTCTGTTTCCTCTAAGTGGCAAGAAGAACAGCTTGAAATTGAAGCTAATGTGGATGTTAAAAACTTCCCGAGGACTACAGATGTAAACAAGCCTCTTGGCCAAACTCTGACACATTTACATTGCTGTGTGAACTAAAATGTATAAAAAAAAATAGTTAGATAATAATAATAAAAGTCCCCAAATTGCAATACCACTGACGGCCACTAGGGGCTGGCTCCAAAAAGTCATCTTCCAAAAGCTCCATTAGACTCCCATTCAAAAAGTTTTAACTCCTCTCATGAAATACTAAGTCAATATGGTGTCAATTGCTAAATTCAGGCCCTCTAATAAGTGTGCAGGTGATCATTTTGGAAATTATTCCTCCATTAATAAGATTTGTGGACTTTTAGTAGCTTTGATTCTTGCTCTGTTGGTGTTGATTGACAGCTCACCTGTTGCTCTCCCTAGCATTATTTGATAAAGACACCTGCTGTATTAGTTAGCTTATGTTTGCACAATTCTGCACAACTCCACCACTGTGTTTCAAGTCAACTAGCATTAGCGTTACGGTGCTTTCAGAGTGTGAAAGGCAAAATCCCTGCACTCCTAATTTGGAAGGTCCTGGCTCCAAATGAAAAAGATGGAGCCGACTGTAAGAAGCAACTCCGGGCTTCAAAATGGCTGACGTCACACCTCGCTACGTCCATCTTTATATACAGTCTATGATCTCCTCTGTGAATATCTGTAGTTCAGGAGGTCCAGTAGGTATAGAAGTGTCTAGCATGGCACCCACTGTAAACAATCACTGGTGTGAAAAAGAAGAAGATAAGTGTCAAAGTGGAGAGAAATGAAGATGTATGAATGAAGGTTTTTGGAAAGGAAGAAGAAGGAGTATAGGGAGGTTAAAGAAGTTGTAGGAAAGAAAAAGGAGGAGGCAGTGGGATAAAAGATGGAGGTACAGAAGGAAAGAGATGATGGTAGTTAAGAATACAAAAGACAGAATATTGGGAAGAAAAGGTTAAAAAGTTTCAGAGTTGTGTGAGCAGTCGGCTGAAAGGTTAAACCAACATTGAAAAAATAAAGTAAGGAAGTTTTTTTAAAAGAAAAAAAAAGTCAGGTGAAAAATGAAAAATGGTGAAAGGAAAGAAATGAGAAGGTAGATAAGAGCAGGAAGAGGATGGAGAGCTTTCTCCTTCGTCTGAGTTATATCATTTTAATTGAATTTCTTCTCGTGAAAGGAGACAAAACAATGTGAAAATGTTTTAGAAAAGACAGATGGCGATCATATCTCCACGGCAACCTCCATTATATCAGTTCATTAGCGTGCTCGAGGGTCATAGAAACTTTGTACTTTGTTCATTTACCTTGATAACTTATTGTATTTTTTTTAATTACCATCAATTAGAAACTAAATATCAGAGCAGAGAGGAGACATAACAGAGGAGGATTTGGGGCTTTTGTGTTTTGAAATAAAGTAAAGCTGCATCCACAGATTGGTATTGATGACGACCGTCGTCACGACAACCTGCAGAGAGAGACGGAGAGAGCAGGAAATATGAGAGGCGACGTTTAACTTCGACTTCCTCCTCGTTCCCGCGGTGTGACGGAGAGCAGAAGGTGACAGACGAGGAGATGAATCACACGCTCGGAAAAACACAACCGCTTTGTGTGTTGAAGAGGAAGAGGATGGGAAGAAAGGGATGAAGAAGGAAAGGAAGTGTGTGTTTAAGAGGTTGGGAAGAAAGGGATGAAGACGCAAAGGAAAGAAAGACAGAAACATGGAAGGGAATGAGGAGACAGGTGAGGAAACAGAAGAATGTAGGAAGGGAAATGAAAGGAAGAAGTATGAGGGGAAAGAAAGGAAGAGGTAGGAACGAAAGAAGGAGGTAGGAAAGGTATAAGATGAAGAATAAACAAAGTAAGGTTAACAGGATGTGACAAAATGTCCCAATTGTGGGACTAATAAAGGAAAATCTTATATTATCTTATCTTGTATTGATGCTCTTTGTATCTTTGCTATCCACTCTGCTGCTGTAATACTGTAAATGTTCCTTATCTTATGTCATTTTATAGATTAAGTGCAAATTTTCCCCTCAAGTTGAAATTTAAATTGACCCATAATTGCCTTGATTTGCACTTCCCAGCACATATTTTTTATTAGTGTGCATCCTTTAGGTCTAACATTATTACTGAATACATTTCCAGGAAGAAGGAAGGAAGGGAGGGAGGAAGGAAGGAGGGGAGGGAGGAAGGAAAGGAGGGAGGAAGGAAGGAGGGAAAGGTGGGAGGAAGGAAGGAGGGAAGGAAGGAGGGAAAGGTGGGAGGAAGGAAGGAGGGAAGGAAGGAGGGAAGGAAGGAAGGAAAGAAGAGAGGAAGGAAGGGAGAAAAGGAAGGAAGGAAGGAAGGAAGGAAGGAGGAAGAAGGAATGGAGGGAGGAAGGAAGGAAGGGGAGAAGTAAAGAAGAAGGAAGGAAAGGAGGGAGGAAGGAAGGAAAGGTGGGAGGAAGGAAGGAGGGAAGGAAGGAAGGAGGGAAGGAAGGAAGGAAGGAAAGAAGAGAGGAAGGAAGGGAGGAAAGGAAGGAAGGAAGGAAGGACAGGAGGGAGGAAGGGAGGGAGGAAAGGAAGGAAGGAGGAAAAAGTAAGTGAGGGAGGAAGGAAAGGAGGGAGGAAGGAAGGAAGGAAGGGAGGAAAGAAGGAAGGGAGGGAGGAAGGAAGGAAGGGAGGAAAGGAAGGAAAGGAGGGAGGGAGGAAGGACATCCACTCTGCTGCTGTAATACTATAAATTTCACCATCGTGGGAATAATAAACGAATATCTTATGTCATTTTATAGATTAAGTGCAAATTTTCCCCTCAAGTTGAAACTTAAATTGACCCATCATTGCCTTGATTTGCACTGCCCAGCACATATTTTTATTAGTGTGCATCCTTTAGGTTTAACATTATTACTGAATACATTTCCAGGAAGAAGGAAGGAAGGGAGGGAGGAAGGAAGGAGGGAGGGAGGAAGGAAGGAGGGAAGGAAGGATGGAAAGGAGGGAGGAAGGAAGGAGGGGAGGGAGGAGGGAAAGGTGGGAGGAAGGAAGGAGGGAAGGAAGGAGGGAAGAAGAAGGAAGGAAGAAGAAAGAAGAGAGGAAGGAAGGAGAAAAGGAAGGAAGAAGGAAGGAAGGAGGAAGAAGGAGGGAGGGAGGAAGGAAGGAAGGAGGAAAAAGTAAGTGAGGGAGGAAGGAAAGGAGGGGAGGAAGGAAGGAAGGAAGGAGGGAAGGAAAGAAGAAGGAAGGAAAGGAGGGAGGAAGGAAGGAAGGAAGGAAGGAAGGGAGAGGAAGGAGGGAAGGAAGGGAGGAAAGAAGGAAGGAATGAAGGAAGGGAGGAAGGAGGAAAGGAGGGAGGGAGGAAGGAAGGAATGAAGGAAGGGAGGAAGGGAGGAAAGGAGGGAGGGAGGAAGGACATCCACTCTGCTGCTGTAATACTGTACATTTCACCATCGTGGGAATAATAAACGAATATCTTATGTCATTTTATAGATTAAGTGCAAATTCTTCCCTCAAGTTGAAACTTAAATTGACCCATCATTGCCTTGATTTGCACTGTCCAGCACATATTTTCATTAGCTTGCATCCTTAGGTCTATAACATTATTACTGAATACATTTCCTTCCTTATAAAACATTTGCAGAGCTGATTTTTTAAAAGCGTTTTAAATCCGACATTGCTCAAACTTGCTCAAACTACATATTTACTAGTTTTCAGTCCTCCTCTCTGCCTTTGATGGCTCATTGTTGCATCTCTTTGGGCTTTTCAGCCACCTGTCGATTTATATAATAGTGATACCAATGACACATTCAAAAAGGAGACGCACACTCTTAAAAAAAACCTGCTCTATTGTGTTACTTAGAGGTCAGAAACTTCACAATTTGAAGCTTGCCGGTGGTTAAAAGCCACTTAAGAGTTTTATTCTATTTCCACATGCTCTCCTCTGGCCTTGAGTTGAGATGACGGTCGTAATTCTTGAGTTTTCAGTCGTATTCGGAACAAAATATGAAAGGTTTGTAAGATACCGATCATACTAACAGACGGTGGCACGCATTATGCAGTGAAGTGGTTTGATATAGATTTATGTTGGCTGTGATTTAAATCAAGTGGTGTCAAAGTCATTTTAGTTCAGGAAGGAAGGAGGGACGGAAGGAAGGAAGGAAAGGAGGGAGGAAGGAAGGAAAGGAGGGAGGAAGGAAGGAAAGGAGGGAGGAAGGAAAGAAGGAAGGAAGGAAAGGAGGGAGAGAGGAAGGAGGGAAGGAAGGAAGGAAGGAAGGAAGGAAGGAAGGAAGGAAAGGAGGGAGGGAGGAAGGACAGACGGAAGGAAGGGAGGAAAGAAGGAAGGAAGGAGGGAAAGAAGGAAGGAGGGAAGGAAGGAAAGGAGGGAGGAAGGAAGGGAGGAAAGGAAGGAAGGAAGGAAAGGACGGAGAGAGGAAGGAGGGAAGGAAGGAAGGAAAGGAGGGAGGGAGGAAGGACAGACGGAAGGAAGGGAGGAAAGAAGGAAGGAAGGAGGGAAAGAAGGAAGGAGGGAAGGAAGGACAGACGGGAGGAAGGATGGGAGGAAGGACAGACGGAAGGAAGGAAGGAATGAAAGGAGGGAGGGAGGAAGTACGGAAGGAAGGAAGGAAGGAAAGAAGGAACCGTCAGTTAGTTCAAGGGCCACATACAGCACAATTTAATCTCCTGTGATAATATATATATAATATAACTTTACTATAATAAACATTCATCTTAAGACAAACATCTTAAGAAAAATGATTTTAATTTCAACAATATTATATCTCAGTCTGGAACATAAGATAAGTCGTCCCAAACATGCACAAAATTCTTGCAGCGTTGTGTATCAATACATTACATTGT
>NC_084978.1:2566677-2590244 GCF_963691925.1 Scomber scombrus | reverse complement strand
GCGACATTTCCAACATTCGTAAACGTACGTCAGTGTTGTATAATTATTCCCTAAAATCCAAGTTAACATATCCAGTTGAATGTTTTATCTCACCAACGGTCAAAAAAACAAAAGTATGTTTATTTTACTATCATAGAAAATGGGCAAATATTCACATTTGAGAAGCTGCTACCAGAGACTATTTGTCATTTTTTTTGCTCCTTTCCTTCCTTCTTCCTCCCTTCCATCCTTCCTCCCTCCTTCCTTACTTCCTTCCTTCCTCCTTTCCTTGACTCGAGGACAACAGGAGGTGTTAATCTCGTCTTACATTGAGCTCATATGTTGGTGTAACAAAATGCTAGAAAATAGTTTTTAAATGATGATGATTATTCCCTAAAACCCAAGATGAATGTTTTATTTCACCAACGTTCAAAACAGAACAATGTTTAATTTAGTATCATAGAAAATGGGCAAATATTCACATTTGACCTTTGTGTCGTCCTCCCGGCTCAAATTTACCCTGTCTAACTTGACTGTTCCTTCTTTCCTCACTTCCTTCTTTCCTTCCTCCGTCCCCCTTTCTTCCTTCATTCTGTCCTTCTTTCCTTCCTTCCTTCCTTCTTCCTTCCTTCCTTCCTCCCTTCCTGTTTCCTTCCCCTCTTCTTCCCTTCCTTCCTTGACTCGAGGACAACAGGAGGGTTAAGAAGCTGCTACCAGAGACTATTTGTCATTTCTTCTGAAAAAAAATGACTTAAAACAACTAATCAATATCGTTTAGTTAAGACTATAGTGGAGAACAAAAGGGAACTGAAGAGCTGGAGAGAGTTAGGGGGACTTATTTAAACGTGACACACTACAAAAACCATAGTGACAAAAACCAAGACCTCTTCTTCTACTTTACAAAGAAAAATAAGATATTTTCCCTTTCACTCTCTCTCTCTTTCTCTCTCACACACACACACACACACACACACACACTGAGGACATCCCCTCCTCGCCACACACTGTCTTGTTATTGGTGGCTCTGTGCTCCAGCAGAGGGGCCAGTTATCTCAGAAATTAATGGCAGCAATAAGCAGCAGCAGGAAGACGCAGGATGATTAGCAAAAGCAATCAGGCTCTTTATTAGATTTATAGGAACAAAGACGCAATTCAGTCTGCAGCAGAAAACCTACAGGAAGACTAATGACTCATCTGTCCTCGGGCCTCGGTGACGAGCAGACACAAAACTCAGAGGGAGACGCCCAGCTCATAGAAACAATACTGAGGAGAAAATTTGATAGTGGGAGCTTGGAAAAAGGAGGAGAAAAAGAGGGATGTTTTCTGGAGGGAAACATGTGAAAAGCTGAGTCAGCTATCAAAGTAAAGAGCAGCAGGAGAAGAGAAGGAAGAAAAGGAAAGAGGAGAAGACAGGGAAAGAAAAAAGGGAGTAGATAAAGAAATAAAAGTGGAGTGAGATAAAGAGGGTATCTTCATTTTTCTCCTTCTCTTGTTGTCCTCACTTCCTCTCATCCCTTCTTTCTGTAGATGTCTCTTAAACCCTCTGTTGTCCTCAAGCCAAGGAAGGAAGGGAGGAAGAAGGAAGAAAAGGAGGAAGGGAGGGAGGAAAGAAGGAAGGAAAAGAGGGGAGGAAGAAGGAAGGAAGGAAGAAGAAGAAGGAAGAAAAGGAGGAAGGGAGGGAGGAAAGAAGAAGGAACGAAAGAAGGAAGGAAGGAAGGAACGAAGGAAGGAAGGAGGGAGGGAGGAAGGAAGGACAGACGGAAGGAAAGGAAGGGAGGAAAGAACGAACAGTCAAAACAGACAGGATCAATATGACCCGGGAGGACGACACAAAAGTTAAATACTGCTCATATTCTGACTTCTGTCAAATTTAAACATTTGCATGTATTAAAATGTGTATCAGCTGCACACAAATTTAAAAAAAGTCGGTCACATCAGGAAAAGTCAGGCTAATATAAATGTGTATATGTGTTTTTACAGCTTTCAAATGTAAAAATGGGTCAAATCTGACCCTGAACAGTATGTAAGAGTCTTACAGGGACAGATATAAAAGACAGAAAACCAGAAAAAGCAACCCTTCAATTCATTGGTACTTTTTACTATAAACTCTTATTTCCTGTAATGAATGTATGAAGTGTGGCTCGTAGTGATGAACCTACAGAGACTCTCTGCAGCTCCTCTCGGCTTTACAAAGCTTTATAGTTGAGTTTCAGCTCATTGTTTATCTGTCCGGCTGCAACTTTTACTGTTCTGGTTCACTCTCAGGGTTCTCATAGCGTCATCTTCAGAGAAAAAGTCACTGTACACTACCAAACAGCAAACAGACAGTTAGCTGTAGGCTGGCTGAAATTAGAGAGCCATGATCCCCGTTTCCACTGCAGGAACATCGGGTAATTTTAACGTGGCCGTTGGTGCGCGTCTCCATAGCAGGAAACTCGCACACAGGACAATCTCCAGGAACTTTTACGGGGGGCTAAACGAGTCCCTGCCTCTGGGTATGTACTCCGTTCGGCTCCGAAAAAACTCCTGGGTGGGGCTTCAAGTTTACTTGGGGCTGATTGGGTGTACTCAAAGCGGGATGTGACGTCAACAGATAGCGCTGAAATAAGCGGCATTTTAGAAACCCAGCAGAAGAAGAACAGTAGAAGGAAGAGTTCATAGCGTTCACACAAACGCTATAAACGAAACACACAAACCAGAAGCCCAGCCAACCACCTCAGCTCCTTCCATGTTTACCTCCTTGGTGTCGTTTTCTTTGTTATGCTTTCGGTGCGTTGCCTTGGTGACACCACGGTCAGAGTCAGCTGGGTCGTATCCATGTCCTACTCTGCTTTAGACACAACGGCTGAGAGGACCGAGTGAGAGGACGTTCCTGTAAAGTTCCTGCCTCCTAAATTCTACCAGGAACTTCCTCAGTGTAAAACGGGGCTATTATGTCCCTTCCTGTCAAGCCTCTCTTCCACTAGTTTCTGTAACTTAATGCAAACTCTCATTTAGTGTTGCTGTCATCTGTCTTTCTCAAGACAAGACAACGTAGCTCCATTACAGCAGCTGCTATTAAAAAGTTTAACCGTTGGTTCTTTTAACAAAGTTAAGAAAACAATGACTTTGTGAGAACAGTGTAGCAGCAACAGTACTTTAGTCATTGCAACTTGTTTTTTTCCATGTCAACACTTTCTTTTCAGTCACTTTTTTAAATGTAGTTGTAATTTCTCCTCCTCCATGTCCTGCTGTTATTATAAACATGTCTCAACACTCGCTCATTGGCTGCGTTCAGACTGCAAGACAAAAGCTGATTTTTAGCCAATCTAGATTGGAACCAGATGGCTCTTATGAAGTCCGAACAGTCATAAATCACATGAAATCTGATTTTTGCAAACCAGATTGAAACCACCTTTAGGAGGTAGTTTCAGATCTCATTTGGACAGATGTGTCTGAGTCTGAACAGCTCCAAACACTCATATCGGTTTTGACTGTCCGTGACGTCTCTCTACGTCTGTACTCTAATCTACGTCACTCTATGCGACACCAGACTCGCTTATTCCAGTTGTTGTTGCTAGGTCATATCAATGGAGGCTTATTCCAGTTGTTGTTGCTAGCTGATATCAATGGAGGCTTATTCCAGTTGTTGTTGCTAGCTGATATCAATGGAGTCTTATTCCAGTTGTTGTTGCTAGCTGATATCAATGGAGGCAATGGAGGACGTGGAAAACATCATTCCTTGGACAGAGGACCAAACCAAATTCTTAATTAATCTTTGGGGAGATGGCTCACATCTGGTTTGTTGTTGCTGTCACTGTCGCAATTATATGACATCACACAATACACTCTAGATGACGCCTCCGCTACGACAACGTTGCCACAGCAACCTGTCAGATTGGTCATTAATGTGGCCCAGTCTGAACAGAGACAAATCCCATTTGGACACTTGCTAAAAACAGTGTGGACAGTCAGGCCTAAAAATCAGATGTGAGAAGGAATCAGATTTACCTGCAGTCTGAACGCAGCCATAGACACTCTCTCCTCTTCTCTTTATCTAACTCTCATAGGAAATGGTGTTCATTAAAGGCAGCAAGAAACATAAATATTGGATAAACAATGATATTAGATGGTTTTATAAGGAAACTCAAGTCCTTATCTGCACATATGAAGCATGTTGCAAAACATACCTGTGGGAAAAGCTCTTGATATTTAGATTTTAGCAGATTTTTAATGATGTTTTCTTACTTCTAATGAAATCTGGAAGTTCGGGTTAGATTTCAGCTCTCTATAGTGGAGCATCAGCAGCTGAAGAGTCCGATATTTTTCATCAGGAGTTGGTAGAAAGCAAGAATAGAGCCAAAAGAAACATCAACATTGGACTTAAAATCACCAGGTGGACAGAAAAATGAATGATAATGTTGCTTTCATAACTTAAAAGATGTTAACAGTTGCTTTTGCTGCCCCCAAAATACCCAAAATCTTACTGCAGGTTCAATAACAGGATCTGAATCTTCTTCCAGCAGAGTTTAAACAGCACATTTCCACCATGTTTATTAATGAAGTCGTGAAGTTCATTCATATAAGAGATGCTTATTAGTGTCTACTCCATCTACTCCTCTTCATCCATTGTGTTTCTTACTGAAGTTGTTCATTCACCGTGTTCGCTCTGACCTCTCTGATCAACGCTCGCGACTAGACGTTGACGTTTAATTGATCGCTAATAGATTTTAATAGACGGAACAGTCGGCCGTCTTGCTCACACACTTTTCAATCAGTAAGCTAATGAGCCATCAGACAGTGTGTGTGTGTGTGTGTGTGTGTGTGTGTGTGTGTGTGCCGACTCCTGTTGCTTTCGGAAACTTGTTTGACTTCCTCTCAAAGAGTTTTGTGTCTTGCAGTCAGGCTGTTTGAGGAGTGAATATTCATTAAAGCCTCGGTGGAGAGCGAGGCGAAGGCCCGCTGATACTCGCCTTTAAATCAGCTGCTGTCTGCTTTACAAATTGCCGGACCTTCCTTTGCACATAATTGGCCAGTTTCAATTAGCAGCTGTCAGAGGAGACGACTCGGCGGCCGAACATTACACAAAATACTACAGCGGGAGTTTTAATGATCAAAAATGTGTTACTGCGGCGTCATGCCACGGTAATGCTGTTTGCTCACCACTGTCACCTCCTCAAGAAAGCAATTATACAGGACAGTGTGTGTGTGTGTGTGTGTGTGTGTGTGTGTGTGTGTGTGTGTGTGTGTGTGTGTGTGTGTGCTGGCCTTGACTGCCACTGGTTTGACTCTCACAGCAGCTCCATTTGGACTCATGTAAACTGAGCTGGAGTGCAAAACTTAATTGTACTTCTCATTAAAATGATACATAAGTACATTTTAAAGCTGAAGTAGGCGGCGTTTGACCACTAGGGGGCCGACTTACCATCAGTTTATCAAGTTGTTATAGCTGACATGAATAGCAAAAAGAAGCCTACTTTAATGTCGAGCAGACAGAGATCAACATGATTATCCTATTGGAGTTGTGTTTGTGTCCACCTGATGAATGTAAGTCCAATATTAACTTTACTTTTATGTACTTGCACTCTTGTTTTTATGTAAAAAAGCACATTGAGTTGCACCTGTGTATCAAAGTGTGCTTTACACCTATAAAGCTGCCTTGCCCTTTACTTTTAGCTCTAGTTTGGTCTCCACCAAGCTCTTTAGCTCCTAAATGCTCCACTTTCTTCACCAGCTAGTCCAGGGGTGGCGAACCATGTGCCATGGAGAGCCATGTGTATGCAGGTTTTCCTTCCAAGCAAACACTTCAACAGGTGATCTCGCTGATTAACACAGCTTCAGCCACAGAGGTGTGTTAATCAGTGAAATCACCTGTTGAAGTGTTTGGTTGGAAGGAAAACCTGTTTAGGACATTAGAATATCAACTTTACTTTTAGCTCTAGTTTGGTCTCCACCAACCTCCTGAGAAAAAAATCTCAGTCAATGCACATGTGAGACTCTATTTAAGTATGCATTTATGTTATATTGTAATTGGTTGTATTTATTTTAACATGGACCCCAGGAAGAGTAGCTGTTGCCTGGGTAACAGCTAATGGGGATCCAAATAAACTAAACTAAACTAAACATGTTCCACTTTCTTAACCGACTAGTCTCTAAAATTGACCAAAAAAATAAATAATACCACACATATTATAACAGATTGATAGTTTAGGACATTAAATATGTGAAATAAGTAGATCTGCTGTCCGTCAGATTTGTCAATTCCTTCATCACTTTCACTGTAAAATTTACTTTCAATTACATTTATTTAGTAACGTCTCAGTTTTTAGTGCTGTAGAAATCTTTCACCTCATATTTCTAAATGAAAATGTGATTCTAATTAGCTCCACATTGTGATTAATAAAAAAAAAGACGTATAAAAGTCAGTCAACTGTAAAAACCCTGCTGCTGAGTTTTCTTGCAAACCAACAAAGTGTAGAGTTTCTACACCAACATGCTCTGTGTAAACATATCAGGACTAATTAACATGTCCAATGTGTTTCCTCATTAAACATTTTTTTGCAACAACTTTAGTTTTTACGTTGTTTGCATGCATGTTTGCTAATTAGACGTCTTATTTAAGTTGGCGTGCTGCTAAGCTTCTTGGCACCAACACTCTGCCAACTATCAATCAGTGGACTAGCATGACATTTAAAACAGGAATACACAGTTTAGAGAGTCATAATAATACATTGCTCCAGAGGGAAACCTGAGAAATCAACTGTTTTCTGATATTTTAAAGGTAATTAATGTGAACTGAAATTAATCTGAGATGAACTGATAATAAAAGAGCATCACTATCTGCAGCATCAGTTTATTAACCCTCCTGTTGTCCTCAGGTCAAGGGAGGAAAGGAGGAAGAGAGGAAGGAAGGAAGGAAGGAAGGAAGGAAGGAAAGAAAAGAGTAACGAAGGAAGGGAGGATGGAGGGAGAGAAGGAAGGAAGGAAGGAAGGAAAGGAGTAAGGAGGAAAAGAGGAAGGAAGGAAGGGAGGAAGGAAAGGATGAAAAGGAAGGAAGGGAGGAAGGAAGGAAAGGAGTAAGGAGAGAGGGAGGGAGGAAGGAGAGAAGGAAGGAAGGACGGAAGGAAAGAAGGAAAGAAAAGAGTAACGAAGGAAGGAAGGAAAGGAGTAAGGAGGAAAAGAGGAAGGAAGTAAGGAGAGAATGAATGGAGGAAGGAAAGGAGGAAGGAAGGGAGGAAGGAAAGGAGGAAAAGGAAGGAAGGAAGGGAGGAAGCAAGGAACGAAGAAAGGAAGGAAGGAAGGAAAGGAGGGAGGAAGGAAGGAAGGAAGGAAGTGAAGTACAATATTTTTGTATATTGTGGGTTACATTAGGACAAATCCAGCCATAATAAATGCTTTACAGTGTTTTCACAGCTCTCAAATGCAAAACAAAATGAGCGTTATGTTGTTATCTAAAGGTTAAGACAAGTAAAAGTGTGAGTATTTTATTATCACTGAACAACTACAGCTCCCATGAGTCTCAGCTGTAGACTCCCTGTTAAACCTCATGGGAGCCCCCTGAATGACAAGGTGCTCAGATTTAATTAAGATAACTAATTAATTTTTTGAATATGAACACAAGCTTTATATTTAACCTTTTTTTTTTCAGAAACACTGCAGGTGCCTCAGAGCTTTGTTCAACAACACTTGATTGTTTGAGGTGAGCGTCTGATGGACACGGAAAACGGCTGCAGCAGGTTTCCACTTATCTGTTACAGGACGGGGCCATTCTTCATTCTTCAGGCTCAAACTCGCAGCATCCGCCACGCTGGTTCTCCTCTTTTGTGTTTTCATTTTGGGGGGCTGAAAGGAGGTTGTTGAAAGGCTCAGCGCCTGGCTCTAATCCCTGATAGCAGGTTTGTTTTCGTCCCTTCGTTGTGAGTTTGTCTCTGGCACACATTAGGTTTGTACATCTTTGTCTTTTTTTTTTTTTAGTGGCTGACTTAAATTCTATCTCTCCGTCCCAGGTGGCTTTGATCCGCCGCACACGCTCCCTCATCTTCCCTCTTCTTATTTTTTTTTTTGTCTCTCTTTTTCTTTTTTTCTTTTTTTTTATTCTTCCACCTCATGTTGAAAGTTGCCAAACTCCTGTCCTGCGTGGCTTTAAAGGAGAAGAGAAGGTGACAGGCAGCCAGGCATGAAAAGAAAAAAAAAGAATCAAAAGCGGTTCCCTCCCACAGCGATGCACAGCTCCTCCGTCAGAGAGGAGCGATGCCCAGACTCACATTTAGAGCGGGAAGCTGCAGAGGAAGAGGAAGGATCTGCTGATGTGCAGGAGAGGAGTCGGAGCTTCTTCCAGCATAACAAGAAGGCAGGAGGTCAAAGGTCAGAGAGCACGACTCCTGACAATACAGCAGCAAAACCGGATGTCTGATGTCATGTTTTAGCGATATGAATATATATTTTAGGCTTACTTTGCAATATCTTAAGCTTAGTTTGCATTTTTATTTGACAGGTTTTTTTGGTGTGATTCTATTTATAGTATAGTTGCATTTTTGTCTTAACCTTTAAACAGGCAACGTGCACCAGGAGATACATACATATATACATACCAAGAAGACAAAGTTATAATTTAGAGAAAGGAAATAAAGATCCAAGAGAGTGTGTAAAAGTTTGAGACTTGAAGATTTGGAATATTTCAAAGTCATTCAATTCAGGAGTTTTCATCCGGTGGATTTGAAGAGGAAGATCCTCTCTATCTGAAAGACAAACACACCGAGGTACTACACACACACACACACACACACACACAGTGTTTGTGCAGGGAGATTGCAGAGCATCTTAATCTCTCCTGGATAAACAGTATTAGTTAAATGATTTAGACAGTAAATATGAATATGATATATGAGAGACAGAGATTTAAAAAGTCTGACTCCGCCTCTCTGCCAGCCTACCGACCAATCACAGCAGCCGGAGAGCTTTACTGAAACCTCTGAAACCTGATGTTAATATTTAAGTTAGTTTAAAGCTTTATTGACCATGTTATGGATTAAAATCATATAGCTTTAAAAACAATAGAAAACAGGCTGATTGAATTCAATAATAGGTAGATAGATAGATAGATAGATAGATAGATAGATAGATAGATAGATAGATAGATAGATAGATAGATAGATAGATAGATAGATAGATAGATAGATAGATAGATAGGTAGGTAGATAGATAGGTAGATAGATAGATAGGTAGATAGGTAGATAGATAGATAGATAGATAGATAGATAGATAGTCACTTTATTGATCCCAATGGGACATTCAGTTTTCCAGCAGCTCAATAAAAGCATAAAAGTAATATAGCAACGAACAATAAAAAGAGGTATAACAGTAAAACTAAAGGCAATAGTCAATAGACCTGATTATAAAGTGCAATAAAAAACATATTTAATGTCTAAAAATAAATAAGGATACTAAAATTCTGTTATAAAACACATGACATAATAACATGCAATTAAAAAAAACCAAAAAAACATTGTACTGGTTAAAAGTGCAAGTTAAAAATAAACAATGCATAATCTTATAATCTGGCAAACTTTACATTGTTTTTAATATTTAATTAATATTTATATTTTGGTCACATGTGGAGCTTTCCTATCATTTTCCAAGATTACATAACTGGTAGCTTTTGCACCATGGAAACACAAAAGAAAGAAAGACAAGATAAATATTGACTATATGATGGAAGACTGCAGCAAGCTCTCAATTCAACATTTATATATTATCCCCTTATAAGGTAGATCTGGTGAATATGTAAACAAACTGTTGCTGCATGTGTTTGTGTGGATTTAAGTCTTATATTTAACCCCTGAGAAGCGTCTCTGTCTCTTTCACTGCTTAATGTTCCACTTCCTTCATGTTGCTGTTGTAAATGTGCTGCTAGATGATCAGAGCTGCTTCTTATTCTGCAAATCAAGTGTGTTTATGTAGTAGTTACCAACACTCGCTCAAAGATGGAGTGAAAAGCCGACAGTGACAGAATGCAGTATTGGCTTTAATATAAGAGGATGTTTTTTTATTCTAGGAACTACTTTAGAAATAGTGAGGGGTTATCTTATATGTCGCTCTTACACATAAGTGTTCAGAAGATCAGAAAGTCTTTTTCATAGAGAGAATAAAACCAACTCCTAGAGTGTTGCATTATGGGTTATTTGTAGCATTAGCGAGTTTCTTCCACCTCTATCTGTGTATAGTGAGTCTGTTGGAGTCATGCAGTGCTAGAGGTGATTTATTAGCTCAGTTTAACCTGCAGGTAAAGACACTTAAAAACTAATTTATCTGTTTTTATTGTATGTTTTTTCTTCATTTCCTTCATATATGGGTCAATGACGTATAAGGATTTTCAACAACTCAATTTTAGAATAAAAAAAACCAGCATATCTAATGCAGTAGTTCAAACATTCAGAATGTTTTGTACCTGAACATTCACATTAAAATTTGAAAGTGATTTTAATGGGTTTTTCAAGATTAATTGGCACTGGCCTGAAAAAAATGTCATTTGGTGCGACCATGATTCATCTTGAAATATCTTATCTAAATAAAAGATCATCATTTACAAAAATTTAAAAAAAAATTTGAATACTTTGTTTCCAAACACTTTATATTACTGAAAACTTGTAAAAAAAAAAAGAAAGAAAAAAAGATGTGAAGTGTGTTAAGTAAATTGATTTATTTCAAGATGAATCATGGTCGCACCACATGACTCTTTTTAAGGCCAGTGCCAATTAATCTTGAAAAACCCACTAAAATCACTTAATTTCAAATGTATAATATGGATCTTCAGTTACACAACATTCTGAATGTTTGAACTACTGCATTAGATATGCTGGTTTTTTATTATTCTACAATTGAGTTGTTCTAAATCCTTATACGTCATTGACCCATATATGTATTTTAATTATTGGTTTGGTCTATGTAGTCATGCTATTTTCTGTAATATTGTGTAATTTTAACCTTTTTTAACCCTACTGTTGTCATTGAGTCAAGGAAAGAAAGGAGGAAGAAGGAAGAAGGGAGGGGAGGGAGGAAGAGATGAAGGAAGGAAAGGAGGGAGGAAGGAAGGATGGGAGGAAGGACAGACGGAAAGAAGGAAGGTAGGAAGGAAAGGAAGGAAGGACGGAGAAAAGAGAGAAGGTGGGAGGGAGGAAGGACAGACGGAAGGAGGGAGGAAAGGAGGGAGAAAGGAAAAGAGGACGGAAGGAAGGGAGGAAGGAGGGAAGGAAGGACAGACGGAAAGAAGGAAGGTAGGAAGGAAAGGAAGGAAGGGCGGAGAAAAGAAGGAAGGATGGAGGGAGGAAAAAAGGAAGGAGGGAGGGAGGGAGAATGGAAAAGAGGAAGGGAGGAAGGAAGGAAAGAAGGACAGAAGAAAAAAGGAAGGGAAGGAAGGAAGGAAGAAAGGAGGGAAGAAGGGAAAAGAGGAACAGTCAAAACAGACAGGTCCAATTTGACCCGGGAGGACGACAGGAAGGTTAAGTGGATGCTTTAAATATGCCTATTTGGGTTTTCTGCTTCTCCCTGCTCTTTATATTATCTGTCATATTTTGTGTAAATGTTAACTTATATAACTTGCAAAATAAAATAAAATAAAATAAAATAAACTAAACTAAAACTAAACAGGAATGTCTGAACTTTTCCGCCATGGAGGAAATACATTCACAATGACGTCTTTGCTGCAGAAGCTGCTGCAGAAGCTGCCAGTTGCTACGGTTACAGATGATGAGTTAATGACTACATTAGCTGTCTAACAGGTGTAAATGGTGGGGGGGGGGGGGGGGGGGGGGGGGGGCGCAGGAGGGGTTGTTTTATAATCGGGGTCACCATATATTAGAGCCATTATGGTAGTTGTGCCCAGAAATTGCACAACTAGCCAATCACGACTTAATTTAGGGGTTAATATCGGCTTTTGTCTGTGTCGGAAAAATCCACTGTCAGTGTGTGTGTATGTGTGTGTGTGTGTGTGTGTGTGTGTGTTTGGGGTGGGGGTTGGGGGGGTTGTTGAGGTATTCCACCAAACAAAAGCACATTTAAAGGAGTATACTAGCCTTTTGAGTCCAAAACTAGGTGCTTAGAGAAGCTAGAAACCTCCGTCATGGGTGAAAAATCATTACACTGAGCCAGCTCTTTCACACATCTTACACTTTTGATCACTTATAGATTTTTTAATATTGATTAGAGCAGCTTTAAGTGGGAAAAAAAACAAACCCAACCATCCATCTACACACTAGTGCTAGATTAAGGGTTGAGGCTACAGCAGCATCTGTCTGGAGTGAAGTGAAGTCTAGAAACACAGCAGCTGACTGATGGTGATGGTTGAAGAGAAGGAATTATTATGACTCCTGCAGCAGCTAATCAATAAGGGAAATGCCAAAATGATCAATAGTCATATTGAGCTAATCAAAGACCTTTTTATTGGACGGGAAGGTAATCAATATGAACAGTGTGAGCTTTAACCCTCATGTTGTCCTCGAGTCAAGGAAGGAAGGGAGGAAGAAAGAAAGAAAGGAGGGAGGAAGGAAGGGAGGTAGGAAAGAAGGAAGGAAATGAGGAAGGAAGGAAGGAAAGAAAGGGGGGAGGAAGGAAGGGAGGAAAGGAAAGAAGGAAGGAAAGGAAAGAAGAGAGGAAGGAAGGTAGGAGGGAGGGAGGAAAGAATGAAAGAGGGAGGGAGGGAGGAAAGAAGGAAGGAAAGGAAAGAAAGGAGGAAGGAAGGTAGGAGGGAGGGAGGAAAGAAGGAAGGGAGGAAGTAAGGGAGGAAGGAAGGAAAGAAAGGAGGGAGGAAGGAAGGAAGGAAGGGAGGGAAGAAGGAAGGTAGGAAAGGAAAGAAGGAAGGAAAGGAGGGAGGAAGGAAGGAAGGGAGGAAAGAAGGAATAGTCAAAACAGACGGGGTCAATTTGACCTGGGAGGACGACTCTCTCTCTCTCTCTCTCTCTCTCTCTCTCTCTCTCTCTCTCTCTCTCTCTCTCTCTCTCTCTCTCTCTCTCTATGTCACAGATCACTCCGCCTTTTAAAAGCACTTAACTCTGAATGAGCACTCCAAACTTCAGTTTCTCTTTCTACTTTGCCTTTTTGTTTCTTTGTCTTCTTCTTCTTGGAATCGGACTCGGCAGATCTTCGTCCTTGGACTCGAGACAAAAAGCAGCTCATCAGCGTCTTTGTTGTCAAAGCAAATAGACACGCGTGACGTCAAAGAGTGAAATACAGTTTAATGGCGTGTAGGAGACGTGTATTTAGAATCAAAGGCTGTATACTTCACCTGTAATTAAACGTCTACTTTTAATGTTTGGAGAGAAAAAGAAAAATCATTAAAGCACATTTGCAAGACAACTGAGCTGAACTGTTCCTGGAATAAGTAATAAGTGGAATAGACAATAATAGATTTAGTCTTTACTGGAGAAATGCAAAATATTACATGTTGTTAAACCATGAAGGGATTTATTATTATTATAATGAAATGTCTTCAATTTGCTTGTTTTGTCTGACTGACGATTTATTTTAATAACTGACTGTCAGATATTAACCTTTGTGTCGTAAATTGACCCCGTCTGTTTTGACTGTTCCTTCTTTCCTTCCTTCCTTCCTTCCTTCCTTCCTTCCTTCCTTCCTTCCTCCCTCCTCTCTTTCTTTCGTTCCTCTCTCTTTCCTTCCTCCCTCTCTCCTTATTTCCTTCCTCCATGCCCTTTCTTCCTTCCTTTTGTCCTTCCTTCCTCCCTATCTCCTTCTTTCCTTCCCTCATTCCTTCCTTTCCTTCCTCCCTCCCTCCTTCTCTCTTTCTTTCCTCCCCCTACCTTCCTCCCTTCCTTCTTTCCTCTGTCCTTCTTTCCTTCCTTCCTCTTTTCCTTTTCTCCCTTGTTCCGTCTTTCCGTCCGTCCGTCCTTCCTTCGTTCCTTCCTTTCATCCTTCCATCCTTTCATCTTTCCTTCCTTCATCTTCCTCCGTTCCTTCCTTGACTCGAGGACAACAGGAGGGTTACATTTCCAAGTATTTCAATGAGTGCCTTATAAAGGGTTATGGTATGTGTGTTATGTTTAAGAAGAAAACATTACAGATGAGAGAAGAAGCTGTTGGGCTCTTGATGGGTTTTTATCTTAAATGTTAAAATAAAAGAACATCCTTGTAATGTATGAATGTAGGACTCACATGTCAGAAATATGTGCTTTTTAATCTTCAGACAACAGTTAAAAGCATCTCACAGCGCCGAGAAGAAGCTTCTGTTTTTAACGTCGGCGTCTGACTTGGACAGAAACACGACATGAAAAGGAGGAAGCATTATTATTAAAGCAGCGAGAGCAGCTTAATTCATCAGAACTGGGATTTACTTCAGCCGCCGCACATTCAGCCTGTCAACCTGCCGTCATTAGACGTCAGCGCTGATTGGAAGGCTCTTTAGAAAAATCAGGAACCCTGTGATTGTTCACTATCACTTAGAGGAAAAAAGACAAAAGCCTCGGGGCTGTTTTATTTCAAGATTGCGACAAGGTAAATTGTAGTTTCGGAGCTCCTTGGAGAAGTGTCTCGGCGGGTTTGAACAGTTTTGTCACGGTGAAAGAAAAGAGGCTGGAGAGAGAAAAGAGAGGCAGCAGTCTTTTTTTTAAACACTGACAGGTGAATAAGTAGTTTATGTTCAAACTGTTTCCTCACAGCAAAGACTATAATCAAACAATTAGAGTGATAACAGTGATTGTAATGATTGAAGAAGGTGACAATAAAAAAAGAGGAGAAAAAGGTGGAGATGTTAAAGGGATAATTCAGGTTTTTTGACATCCTCACCATCAGTGTCGATCATCAGCAGTGACTTTTCCCCCACTGCGTCCTGTGAGCAGAGTTCTGGCCCGCTTTTGGTGTTGAAGAAAGTAGTTCCGGCTAGTTTGCTGGGGTCACAAAGATAAAGCGTTTTGCTTAAAAGAACAATATGCTTTCAGAGCAGGCGGGGAGTTCCAGTCCTCTGAAATGAGGCCAACGCGGAAGTAACTTAAAACTGCATTCTATCAAAAGGCCACCAGGGGGCGACCGTTTTGGTGTCAAAAGGACTTCCGTCTCTATACAAGTCAATGGAGAATTCACCAACTTCTCACTTGATTTTTAACCTCAGTAAATGTTTTCAAAATGTGTTTATGGTCTCAATCGCTAGTTTAAAGCCTTCTTCAATGCAGTATGATGTTCATTTGGGACATTTTGGCCTCCCTGATTTTATATGTGACGATAAAGCAGGGTATGCATTAGGGCGTGGCTACGTCGTGATTGACAGGTTGATTGGTTCACAGGTTCAGGAGGGCGCCTCATGCTCCTCCTGATGCCCATATAAGTAGAATCCGTGTTTTTATTTTTCCCAGCATGCACCTGAACTTTTCAAGATGGAGCTGCTCAGATCCGATACTATTGGCTTCCGAGCAGCAGTCCACAAACCAATGGGTGACGTCACGGATGTTACGTCCATTTCTTATATACAGTCTATGGTTCAAAAGAGTAATACATTTACATCACAAAATCGTTGTCCGTAAAAAAAATCTGACCTCACAATCACCTGGCACTATTTTCCCTCCCTTCGTGTCACTGCACGCTGCCGCCTGTTGACAGCTGCGCACCTTTCCATCGACTGTTTCACGGTGTTTACATGCTCGGATGGTAAACGTAAATATGTCTGACTGTGTATCGAGTCGAGCCGAGTAGTGTTAGAACTGTATAGTGAAAAAGCGCCAATAGAAATGCAGCAGGAAACATTTTCAATTAGCTTTGACAGTAGATGGATTTCAATGTGGTTGATTCAATAATTTGGCTGATTGCTGTCCATATAAAAACATGTTATGTTTTGAATATAAACTGAGTATTTGTGAAGTGAGGACGTTAATGTGTAAAATGTTCTGCAGATCCACAGAGTTTAGTTGGTTGTTTGTTGTTTGAGTGTGAAAAGTATTTAACCTTTGTGTCGTCCTCCCGGGTCAAGTTGACCCCGTCTGTTTTGTTCCTTCTTTCCTCCCTTCCTTCTTTTCCTTCCGTCTGTCCTTCCTTCCTCCCTCCTTCTCTCTGTTCTCCATCCCCCTTTCTTCCTTCCTTCCTTTCCTTCCTCCCTTACTTCTTTCCTCTGTCCTTCTTTCCTTCCTTCCTCTTTTCCTTTCTCCCTCCCTCCCTTCTTCCTCCCTTCCCCCCTTCCTTCTTCCTCCCTTCCATCCTTCCTTCCTCCCTCCTCTCCTCCCTTCCCTCCTCCTTTCCTTCCTTCTTCCTCCCTTCCATCCTCCCTTCCTTCCCTCCTCCTGTCCTTCCTTATTTCCTCCTTTCCTTCCTTCTTCCTTCATTCCTTCCTTCCTTCCTCCCTCCCTCCTTTCCTTCCTTCTTCCTCCTTTCCTTCCTTCTTCTTCCTTCCTTCCTCCTTTCCTTCCTTCTTCCTCCCTTCCTCCCTCCTTTCCTACCTTCTTCCTCCCTTCCTTCTTCCTCCCTTCCTTCCTTGACTTGAGGACAACACAAGACATCACTCAACACCTGATAAGAGTGAGTAAAAACTACTTCTACCACTTTATTAACATGATTATAAGTGAATTAAAGTTGCAAATAAACACATTTAGGAGATAATAAATAAGTTGTGAATGAGTCTCTGTCTGTCCTCTATTCATCAGCTCACCTGGTCGACTTCCACTAAAATAAATACTCCACTCTCAATGTTCAGCTATGTGCTGCCGTGTAAGAAGAAAATATAAATTATCATTATAGAGAGCGACACAGAGAGAGAGAGAGAAAAAAAAAAGGCCCACAGAATGATGAAGCAGCAGCAGTTGATTAAAAATTAATGGCAAACAATTGTCAGTAATAAACTAGAAATTGCTCATCATTAAAAACTGCGAGGTGTATACTTTATTATTTACTATCAAGGCGTCAGCAGTCTACCATCTTCAGACTCACCGTGACATTGCCTCCACCTTCTGACAGATTAATTTGCATTAATGCTTTCTGAAAACCTCGCTGTTTAATTTGGTGCGGAGTAATTGGAACGAGCGTTAATGTTTGGTCGCAACAGATCCATTAAACAGCAGTCATTTTCTACAGGTAGCAGCATTATGAATTATAGATAGTTATTATGCAGCTGCTGCTTCATCTGCGGAGCTGCACTGTCATTGTCTTGTCTTTGTGAGAAGTGAACGAGAGACAAGAGGTTAAAGGTTGTTACGGGTTTATTATTCATCTTAGTTTTAATATTTTCATTGTTTGGAGATTGTGAGAAACAGATCACCTACCTTACTTCACCTTACTTCACCTTAATCTTTGTGTCGTCCTCCCGGGTCAAATTGACCCCATCTGGTTTGACGGTTCCTTCTTTCTTTCTTTCCTTCCTTCCTTCCTTCCTTCCTTCCTTCCTTCCTTCCTTCCTTCCTTCCTTCCTTCCTTCTTTCCTCCCTTCCTTCCTTCGTTCCGTCTGTCCTTCTTCCTTCCCTCCTTCTCTCTTTCTTTCCTTCCTCTCTCTTTCTCTTTTCCTTTCTCCCTCCCTCCTTATATCTTTCTTTCCTCACTCATTCCTTCCTTCCTTCCTCCCTCCCTCCTTTCCTTCCTTCCCCCTCCCTTATTACCTTCCTCCCTCTTTTCCTTCCTTCTTCCTCCCTTCCTTCCTTCCTTCCTCCCTCTTTTCCTTCCTTCTTCCTTTCTTCCATCCTTCCTTCCTCCCTCCCTTCCTTCTTCCTCCCTTCCTTCCTCCCTTCCTTCTTCCTCCCTCTTTTCCTTCCTTCTTCCTCCCTTCCTCCCTCATTTCCTTCCTTCTTCCTCCCTTCCTTCCTCCCTCCTTTCCTTCCTTCTTCCTTTCTTCCATCCTTCCTTCCTCCCTCCCTTCCTTCCTTCTTCCTCCCTTCCTTCCTTGACTCGAGGACAACAGGAGGGTTAAGTTTTAATGTATTCTTAATAGTTTTGTATTGTTAGAATGAAGAATAAAGGTGTGAAGCTGCTGCTGGACAGACAGTGTGTTGTTAGCAGTTGAAGAGCAAACGAGCATCTAATGGGTCCAAAGTGACATTTCCAGGTATGCTTTCATGCTGTGTAATGTGCTGTAGCTGAGAATCTAATTAGCTTTCTAGCCTGCTAACTGAGGTTTGTGGTGCACTTTACCACAGTGAATGTTTGTTTGGTTGCTTGTTTAACAAGATGTGTGTTCATGTTTGTGAGTCAGATAAGAAGGAGACATTGGCGAGGAAGCTAACGTGGGTTATGTTGTGTAGCAGGATGCAATCAGGCTCAGTGTGACTGTTTGCTCTGACTGTGATAGCTGTGCAAATATTTAATATGTTGTACAGAAATAAAGACTATAGCTATGTAGGATAACGGAACAGTATTTAATTGAAACTAAAATAATAATATATAGATTTCTGATTTTACTTCCCAAATGGCTAGTGATTTACAAAGTAGATATGTTGATGATTACCTCATTACCTCATTACATTGTATTGTATTATATTGTCTCCTGGGCCTGTGCAATATAAACTGTTCTGACTTCTCCCTTTATAAAGGGTTTTATGCACTTTTTTATAGAAGTATGTGTTTTATGGATGTATGTGTCTTTCTTGTGTGTCTTTTTAACTTGACTCTTTGAACGACTGCACAACAGTTTCTATCTGTGTATGCATAAATGTCAAATAAAGTTATTGAATCTTGAATCTTGATGTAGGAGGCAAATAAAGGTAATTTCATTTCAGTTAGACTTTAACTAAGCAGCAGTGCAGTCAGGAACACTCTCGTCATAGATCAATAAATGTATTGCAACAAATGGAAATACAGTTTTACTTGGGCTATAACAGAGAGCGCGATGCAAACCGCCCTTTATGATGGGACCCTTAACCAGAAAGGTGGAGGCTGAGGTGATGGAGGCAAGCTTTGCCAGCAGCAGCAGCAGCAGCAGTGTTGGTATAGTAAGGATCAGTGTAGGTGGGAGTCATATTCAACCCTCCTGTTGTCCTCGAGTCAAGGCAGGAAGGGAGGAAGAAGGAAGGAAGGAAGGGAAGAAGGAAGGAAAGGGAGTAAGGAAGAAGGAAGTAAAGGAGGGAGGAAGGAAGGGAAGAAGGAAGGAAAGGAGGGAGGAAAGGAAAGAAGGAAGGGAGGGAAGGAAAGAAGGAGGGAGGTGAGGGAAAAAGGAAGGGAGGAAGGAAGGAAGGAAGGAAGGGAGGGAGGAAAGGAGGGAAGGAAAGAAGGAGAGAGGGAGGAATGACAGAAGGAAGGAAGAAAGGGGGATGGAGGGAAAGAAGGAAGGGCAGAAAGAGAGAAGGAGAGAGGGAGGGAGGACAGACGGAAGGAAGGAAGGGAGGAAAGAAGGAACAGTCAAAAGAGACGGGGTCAATTTGACCCGGGAGGACGACAAGAAGGTTCTTTCCTTCCTTCCTTCCTTCCTTCCTTCCTTCCTTCCTTCCTTTCTTCCTTCCTTCCATCTTTCCTTCCTTCCTTGGCTCGAGGACAACAGGAGGGTTAAAGGGACCGCCTTATTGTTTGAATGGCTGTGATTGGTGTGATTCATTAATGTTACCTTACCCAAATCAAGTGAACAAGAGCATTTATTGATACAGAATACAGACTAGAGGATGTTGTATTGCTGTGCAGGTTATATGAGACTAATTTGTGATATTTGGGCTGTATAAATGAACATTGACTTGACTCTTTTTTCTTTAATTTAAAAAAGAGCAATTCCACTTTCAGTCTTTCTTCAAGGCTGCATCTGTCAATAGTTCACAGTGGTTAGATTAAAGTATTTCAGAGAGCAATTTTGCCATTTTTAAAGCTTGAATTATTCAACTGAAGGAAAGAAATACGTATATCCAGCTTTTAAATGAGTAATTTGAGTTAATGAGTTATAATTTCAGCGACATATTACTTATTTGATGGTATTATATATCAGAAAATGCCCCTCAGACAGTGACTGGTCTCAGCCGATATACTTTATTTTTAATCAGAAATAAAGTAATATGGCAATTTAATCGTTTTTCACACTTAAAACACACACAGATTTGCATTTTTGTCATTTTTAAGCTGCAACATCTGGAGTGTCAGTGGTCATTTAACCCAAATAAACTCTAATCTGCTGCTGCTTTCTGTGTTTAAGGTGCTTAAATGGATATTATAATGCTGGTTTTACTATTAGGAAGCTCAGTCATGATCACAGCTGGAGCAGATTTGAATAAAAATTAAGATATAAAGTGGAAAAAAATGGGTTAAGTAGGGGCTCAGGAGAGAGAAACAGGGAAAAAACACCATTGGATAATCTAATTTCCCATTGATTTATTTATTTATATGCTTATAGTATTATTATATTTCTCATTTTCAGCACTTTTTGTATTCTTGAGTAGGAAGAATGAAATGGGAAACATCAAAAAATACAAAGTCATATCACAATAATGATCAACATGATAAAGAACAAGTCAAGTGAGAATCAAATCACAGGGGAGACTATACGAAAAGGTTGAAATCTTATGTTTCAAAAGAAGTCAGCAGGGAAAATAATCAGTCAAATCTGATGAAAACAGATTTTTTTTTTATATAAACACAATTATTTCATACTCTTGTCGTCACAGCGTGTGATTTTAATTACTTTTTTTCCCTCTATTTCTATTCTCTCTCTCTCTCTCCGTGGGGGTTTTTGGGGTTGTTTTTACTGTTTTTTGCTGTTTTTTATGTTCCAGTTCCTTTCGTCTTTCCATCAGTAATGGAAATTAAAGTTTCAACTGACGCCGCTGTTGTTGTGCTTCCCCTTCAAATCAAATCAAATTTAAATCAAATCATCTCACTAACCCCCCGCACCCATTAAGCAGTTTTCTGAGACTACACTGGAAAAGCAGCTCTTTGATTTACAGAAAAACTAAACAACACTAATACTCAACAAGCACTCATCTCAGACTGAGAGCATCGCATCCTTCTTAATGAAGAGCTGCTTTTGTTTTCCTCCGAGGATCCAGACAGAAGAAGACAAGCTAGGTGGGGTTTAGAAAAAAAAACTGTGTGAGTGTGTTTGAAATCGTACAATCACTTTAGCCACTATTTGGGAAGATCTTAAAGGATAAGGCTGTCAACAAAGGACTGATCTACTAACTACTAGTGTGTGTGTGTGTGTGTGTGTGTGTGTGTGTGTGTGTGTGTGTGTGTGTGTGTGTGTGTGTGTGTGTGTGTGTGTGTGTGTGTGTGTGTGTGTATCCAAAGCCTGAAAGTAGTAGTTTTATTCTTCTGTGCTGAAGACATCTGCTTCCTTAAAAGTGAAGACAAGTGCCATTGTAGGAGTAGAGTGGCTCTTTGTGTGAGGTAGACGCCATTGTTCGTACATAGGAACACGGCTCCATCACAACAAGGAAAAGAGGAAGGGAGGAAAGAAGGACAGAGCAAAGAAGGTAGGGGGGAAGAAGGAAGGAAAGGCTGGAGGAAGGAAGGGAGGAAGGAGGGGAGGAAAGGAAGGAAGGACGGAGGAAAGAAGGAAGGAGGAAGGGAGGGAGAAAGGAAAAGAAGGAAGGAAAGAAGGACAGAGCAAAGAAGGAAGGGAGGAAGGTAGGGGGGAGGAAAGAACGAGAGAAGGAGGGAGGAAAGAAGGACAGAGCAAAGAAGGTAGGGGGGAAGAAGGAAGGAAAGGCTGGAGGAAGGAAGGGAGGAAGGAGGGGAGGAAAGGAAGGAAGGACGGAGGAAAGAAGGAAGGAGGGAGGGAGGGAGAAAGGAAAAGAAGGAAGGAAAGAAGGACAGAGCAAAGAAGGAAGGGAGGAAGGTACGGGGGGAGGAAAGAAAGAGAGAAGGAGGGAGGGAGGAAGGAAGGACAGAAGGAAGGAAGAAAGGGGAATCACAAGACATCAAAAGAAAGGAAAAGAGGAAGGGAGGAAAGAAGGACAGAGCAAAGAAGGTAGGGGGGAAGAAGGAAGGAAAGGCGGGAGGAAGGAAGGAGGGGAGGAAAGGAATGAAGGACGGAGGAAAGAAGGAAGGAGGGAGGGAGGGAGAAAGGAAAAGAAGGAAGGAAAGAAGGACAGAGCAAAGAAGGAAGGGAGGAAGGTAGGGGGGAGGAAAGAAAGAGAGAAGGAGGGAGGGAGGAAAGAAGGACAGAGCAAAGAAGGTAGGGGGGAAGAAGGAAGGAAAGGCGGGAGGAATGAAGGGAGGAAGGAGGGGAGGAAAGGAAGGAAGGACGGAGGAAAGAAGGAAGGAGGGAGGGAAGGAGAAAGGAAAAGAAGGAAGGAAAGAAGGACAGAGCAAAGAAGGTAGGGGGGAAGAAGGAAGGAAAGGCTGGAGGAAGGAAGGGAGGAAGGAGGGGAGGAAAGGAAGGAAGGACGGAGGAAAGAAGGAAGGAGGGAGGGAGGGAGAAAGGAAAAGAAGGAAGGAAAGAAGGACAGAGCAAAGAAGGAAGGGAGGAAGGTAGGGTGGAGGAAAGAAAGAGAGAAGGAGGGAGGGAGGAAAGAAGGACAGAGCAAAGAAGGTAGGGGGGAAGAAGGAAGGAAAGGCGGGAGGAATGAAGGGAGGAAGGAGGGGAGGAAAGGAAGGAAGGACGGAGGAAAGAAGGAAGGAGGGAGGGAAGGAGAAAGGAAAAGAAGGAAGGAAAGAAGGACAGAGCAAAGAAGGAAGGGAGGAAGGTAGGGGGGGAGGAAAGAAAGAGAGAAGGAGGGAGGGAGGAAAGAAGGACAGAGCAAAGAAGGTAGGGGGGAAGAAGGAAGGAAAGGCGGGAGGAAGGAAGGGAGGAAGGAGGGGAGGAAAGGAAGGAAGGACGGAGGAAAGAAGGAAGGAGGGAGGGAGGGAGAAAGGAAAAAGAAGGAAGGAAAGAAGGACAGAGCAAAGAAGGAAGGGAGGAAGGTAGGGGGGAGGAAAGAAAGAGAGAAGGAGGGAGGGAGGAAGGAAGGACAGAAGGAAGGAAGAAAGGGGGATGTAGGAAGGACAGAAGGAAGGGAGGAAAGAGAGAAGGAGGGAGGAAAGAAGGACAGACGGAAGGAAGGAAGGGAGGAAAGAAGGAACAGTCAAAACAGACGGGGTCAATTTGACAACAAGTCATCTGTAACCTACCAGCTACTAACCAACAGTTTGCATAGCTGGGTAAAAAGATGCATGACTGTCTGGTCGTGTAATGGGCCCCCGCGCCCGCAAAATAGCAAACAGAGGAGAGGAATTAGAGGAGATTGGAGAGCTGTTCAGGGACAGCTGGAAAAAACAGAGTGCGCCGTCTCCACGACGATGAGGGACGAGGGGATTGTGACTGACTGTGACGTCTCGATGCCATCCACCAAAATACACTCAGCAGTGCTGTGGTAAACGTCATGGGACAGTCTAAGTATACCGGATGTGCCCGTTTCTATGAATTTATAATCAGTTATATCAATATCAGTTATAAACATCAGGCAGAAGCTCACTAATGTTTTTCACCTCACTGGTTCATACTTCACCATCTGCAGATGTCTTGTGATTCCCGTTCCCCGCTGGAGCTGAGGGGAAAACCCTGAAAACCCTTTTTGCATGTAAACAGGAATATTAGTGGAATGAAAGCAGCTTAATAGGAATATTGTATTTTTTTTTTGGAATAAGCAAAAACCGGTAGATTATGCACATGTTTATTGGTTTATTGGTTCATTTGCACAATTGTAAAATAGAAATTAAAATAAAACATGTGCAGGTGA